>NC_056621.1:7437588-7662588 GCF_018340385.1 Cyprinus carpio
GTATAATTTATAATTTTATACCTATTATATTTTACAATAATATGATTCATCTTACCATATCTCATTTGTCTATGGTTGAAAATCGTCTCAAATGTTTGAAAAGTGTGATCGTTCTTATTTTAACAAACTGTTCTCAGTACTGAACCCAATATAGATCTAATAGAATCGATCATCTTCAAGTCTTTAATAATATGAAACATTGTTAATCAATGTGAATCTAATTTAGATTTTGTCTAGTTTGAGGCACAATTCAAACACAGCTGTTTTCTTTTAAATAACATAATTAGTAACATATTTTATAGGCGTTTGTGCTCCTTGTATGTAAAGGCACTTAATTATGTTTCCTTATGCTGATTTTTCTTCTTCGTTTCCACAGTTGTACACACATACACAGCTTATTTTATAGAGTCTGTTACGAAAATCCATTCCTTGACGAGAATTTGCGAATCTTACTATGGCGAAAGCTTAGTACTTGAATATTAAGTGACCATCTGACGTGTCTTGGTACAATGGTTAAAGCGTATTATTGAATATTTATACGATCTCGGTGACGTTGTTTCGTAACCGTCCAATGGCGAGCGTTTGTGTTTTGAATATTAAGTAGGTCGTGCTGACGTTGCTCGCTTTAGGTCCAATGCCGAAGGCTTAGTTTATGAATATTAATCGGATATCCTTCGCCATAGTATGGTTAGTGAATTCGCGTGCGGGATTCCCAGCACGTTTTAGCGTCTGGTTGTCATATCTCCTCTATTCACTGACTAATTAACAATTAATGCTAGCTGGCACAGAGGTCACTGATAGAGAAATTCTCACAGTCATTTGCATAAATGCAGGAGGAATAAGAGAAACTGATATAGCCTGAATGAGATATAATGAAATTTTGTAGGTTGTTTGCTTATATAGATATTGTCTAAGAGAAATTTATATTGTATGTATGTTTGGTGACACAGCTATTTTAACTTACAACATTTTCAGTTTATAGTAAATTATAACGGCTGCGTTTCACGACAAATTATTTTGCAGGGTGTGTTTTTCTATTTCTAAAAGGTGTAGCCTAACGTTACCTAATTATTTTTATTATATATATATTATATAATATATTTTGATTAGACATGAATCGTGCTAAACTAATTTATTAGCTTATATTTTCTATTGTTTATTTTTTTTATATTTTGAACTTTGTTACTTGTTAATACAGACCTTTTCATAACTCTCGCTGCCCGATGAAATCGGATTATTATAGTTCTCAACCATATACAAGTGTTTTATGTAGCCTACAAATTAAGCTAATTAACTCAGTAATTAACTCTTCAATCGTTTGCCAGGTGTGACACAATCTGACGTCAATAAAATGCAAATACAAGGCTGCTTCATATCATTCATTTTTGAATCACAGTTTTATTCATCCATACAATACAATATACAGTAGAAATATTTTATTTATAAATAAAATTAAATGACAATAAAAAATCAGAAAAACTCAATATAAAAAAACAGGAAATAAATAGGCTGTAAAAATACAAAAATGTATGTATGTAGATGCACATCATATTTTTCATTTTTAACAGTTATCAGGGCAACAAAAAATACATTAATAAAAATGAAAAAAAATACAGGTTTAGAAAGATGTGAATATCTTTAAGTAGGCTAACTGTAAAGAAATGTATTAAAATGATGTACATGATCTTAATGAAAACACTGTATAATACAGTACAGTACAATTCTTTTCTTGCTCTTGTCCTTTTCACACACACATCATCCTCATCATCATCAACATGATTTTATGTGCCTCTTAAACTTTCAGGTGCTTGAGGCTCCCCATTGTTCTCTCTGGATGCATAATTAATCGAATCCACCGAGTCCAGTCCACATCTGTAAAAGAGAAACAGATAAGTGCTTACCAAAGGTGCATTAACTTACAACCTAAAAAGACGTGGTTCCTTAAACAGTGATTTTTTAATTGCACAGACATTGTGATCAGAATAAAACGTGCCGTTGTACCTGCCGCTCGAAACACAAATCACAATACAGCTTCACACAGAGGCCGCAGAGCCACGATAATACGATTTTAATATTTTCACATGTTCCACGCTCATCAAAAGCTAAATAAATGATCCGTAATCAATCTCTTTCTCTCTTCCTCAATAGGCCTTTGTAAACAGTGTAAGCGCTCTGTCACAGTGTTCAAATATTATGCATTGAGGTTCCTGATGCTTTTCATTACCACAGGGGAGCAGCTTCAAGTCTTTCTCTCTTAATTTCCACCCTCTCCCCTATACGCGAGCCCTCGCTTTCTCTTTCTGGCTTTACTATTTATGATTTGTCAATTTTTTATTTGTTGTTTTTTTATTTCTTGTTGTTTTTTTCGGGATACCCTCTTCGGGCTCCATGCAGCTTATGCAAATGACTCCTTTTATGCCCGACAACCACACACACATTCTTACACACTGTAATTCTCTTTCCGACTCCAAACACACACCTTCAGCATCGCCAACCAATTACAAGACGGCGTTCTTGGCAGGTCTCCATTTATATTTACTGAACAGTGCATAAAAACACACATGCATTACTGCAATTACAAGCAAACCTTTGCACCTCTGTATTGTGCATCATATGTGCATTAGATTTGAACTTGAGACCGGCGGCGTGCAGATGGTGGGGTGAGGGTACGGCTAGACTGAGTCTCAATGGGGGGTGGACCAGGTCTTATCCTGAAGATTCCCAGGCTCCGGGACCGTGCCCAGCTGCGGAGAGAGGCGGGGAAGGGGGGACGTCACTAGACAGCCCTGACAGCACAGCCTTTTCACGGGAACATTACTGAACCCTCTCGCCGCCCTTCCATAGCAACTTACACACGGGTCAAAGGGCAAACAGACCCCCCGTATGCGAAGAAAATATGGAACGAGTCGGTCTAGACGTATGTGAACTTGAACTTGACTTCACTGACTGTTTGTTCCATAAAATCAGTAACCCTTCAGAAGTGGGTGAAATTAGGTGAATACTTCCCCAGTTATTTCATAACACTGTGCTAAGACATAACACTTTGTATTACTAGTTTTCTGAAATGCAAATGAGGCAGTATGTAATAAAAAAAATAAATAAAAGAAATCTATGGAAACCTGTTTCCAACATATAGGATACAAAAATAAAAAAGAAATTGTGACTTTTAATCTCACAATTCTTTCTTTTTTCTTGCAATTCTGAGAAAAAAAAATAGTCAGAATTGTGAGATATAAACTCAGAATTCTGACTTTTTCTCGCAATTTCAGGTTTTTGAGGAGGAAAAAAATAATTGTCCACAAAAAAGTCAGAATTGTGAGATATGAACTCAAAATTACAAGAAAAAAATATGAATTGTGAGATTTAAAAAAAAGTCACAATTACTTTTTTAATTTTATAATTTTGTTAGAAACTGGCTTCTGAACACAGGTTCAAAATTCTTGTTTCATTTTGCTGATGTATTAAAGGTTTTGGATTTCTCTTTTAATCACTTGTCAACTCTCAACAGCCAGAATTTTTTTTTAGGTTTTATATGAAGCAGGTGAATAATATGTAAACAAACCACTATGTAAAAACCTTCAGAATATAGATATGAATAAAACAGTAAAGTTTGGTTTATGTAAGTGCTACTATTTCTGGCAAATAGTTGTAAAATAAAATAAACCACTCCACTATTCAAAAAGAAGACATTTTATGAAAGCAAAATAGCCCAAAATGAATCATTGTATAAAAATATATATGTTTTGCCTTATAATTAAAAATGTGTTTTCTTTTACTCGCCCTCATGTTGTCCACAAAATGTTTTTGGTAGATGTTTTTGGGCCCCTTGCCTTTCATTACATAGTCAAAAACAGATTTTATCTTGTGTTCCACAGAGTAAAAAAATAAAGCCAGGTTTGGAACGACATGCGGATGAGCAAATGATGACAGGATTTAGATTTTTGGGTGAACTATCCCTTTAAGTCCTACTTTAGCTCATGTTTGAGGAGCGTCTGCTTTTCTCTTCATCAGTTCATTCCTGCGTTTCACCACAGAGGCTCAATTAAACTCACGAGCCACAAGGGTTACAGGCGCTTTGCATCAGCTAATGAGCAGCCCTAATAAATAAACTATAAACATCTTTTTCAACACTCGGGTAATTTAATCGGCTCGTGCAGTAATGCACATTTCCAGCGATTAAATCATAAACAAACCAACATACTTCTGAGGATGAGGCTTTGACTTTGTCCCAGAAGAAATCGGACAACGGAACCAAATCCCATTCAAATATCAGGTCAAATGTTTCAGCTTTCCCCTCAAAAAAAAAAAAAAAATCTGTTTTTTTTAAGATCCGGGCTTCTTGATAGATTAGTTCTTTGGCCAAAATTGTATTAAGAGACTAAGGTTAAACTTGACCTGCATTTACTGTCATTTAGGATGGCACATGATGGATATTGTTTACTCCTAGATGATTAGTAACTTTATCACTTATAGTCACTGACTTTAACAGTTTAACAGCATGTCTTGTTACTGTTTAGGAGCAGATACAGTTGATAGAGTGCGACTAGCACACAGTCAAATATATATTTACAGACAGCAGACTTTTGCTCATGGCTGTTGACCTAAATACACTTGATTTAATCTTACTGCACTGTAAGACACTTCTTTTAATCATCCAGCACATAATCAAAAAGCATGGTGATTTCCTACAGTCATTATTATTATTATTATTTTTTTTTTTGACGGAATATCACAGATTGAATACAAGCTAAACTCTGTTCAAAGTCGTTTTTGCGAGTTCCAAGTTAACATAAAAAAAAAATTATAAAATAATTTTGATTAGAAAAAAAAAATAAAATAAAAAACCTCCATTGCAAATGCATTACTGTTCATTTCTTTTTCGTTTTTTTTTTTTTTTCCAAACTGAAGTTAGGGTTATTATCTGGTAATAAACTTGCTTTTAACCTGAAATACTCCCATCTTTTTCAGCAATTAACGTGTTTTTGGGATTTTTCCTTATTTTTTAAAAAAAATGATATTATACACAAGAAAGAGATATTAAATAGTCCACTGCACCACAGCTCTAAAAGCATTTTGCTATTTACTGATATCCATATAAACCATATTTTTCACATATCTCGTATTCCTTTTCACATACTAAGACACTGTAATGTGTTTAAACAAAGGGTTAAAGCTTTAATAATATCTTCCTTCTGGGTTTTAATTAGGTCAGAAGAACTTATTATAAGAATCTGAAGGCATTTAAAATGACTATCATTATTATTATTATAATTATTGCTATTTTAAGTTGAACCTGACCATTCAAATCAATCTCAGTAGAAGACTGTTCATTAGAAATGCTGAACTTTTTCACCTGAAATAGTAAAAATCAAGACAGCAAAGGATCGTATCAGAAGGATTTCTGAAGGATCATGTGATAATGCTGATGAAAATTCAGCTTTCTATCATTGGAATAAGTGATTATTTTAAATTGTAATCATATTTCACAATATTATGGTTTCCAATGTAAATGGCGAAGATAATATCAAAAACATTTAATGCTAGTGTATGAGTAGTGTCAGTAGCATACAGTGCTATCAACACCTAATATGTCTGACATGGCTTATCTACCACAAATGCAGTTCTGATATATGAATTTTTGTCCCTAATGTAATTAGCACAGAGGAAGTGACTGCAGACCTGTGGTTTACATGAAGCCGTGAGCCATCAGAGGAACTAAAACATGTCTCCTCATCACGTGTCCACCCCTCCTTCCTTATCTCCTCTGAATCTATCAATCTTGCAATGTGTATTCCCTATTTCCCTTCCTTTCTGTTTTAATTTTTTAATCGCTGTAATGGCATATTATCACACGATCGTTTTCTCTCTCTGTATCTCGATGCCCTCTCCTTGATGAGGTGAAACTGAGGTGGTGTTGTTGTTTGATGGTTTCTTTACTCTGCGCCTCTGATGTCATATGACCTTCATCACAGTGCCGATGCAAATCACCAACCCATGCAGCCTTGTACGTGACCCAGAGATCTATTCATTTCATCAACAAACAGAGTCGTTCTTTACTGTATCTGAAACAGTAGATACCCGAGGACATTTCTCAATTGATTTCAACAGCAATAAGTACATTGAGTACATTACTGCAGTTGCACTGGCACTGTAAATCACTTATGTTGTGTGGTACCTGTTTAATATGATATTTAGCGGCCCCAAAAAGTATTCGTACAAATGTATGAATTTCATTGCAATTGATCATTTTGTGAAATACTGTGCTTGAACATTTGTGTAGTTTCTTTAAAATAAATAATGTCACTTCGATTGATATTTTGTTATAATGATTTTCATATATTTTAAATCTGGTTATAAATCATTTTTAAAGGCACTATATGCACTTTCTCTATATTATATTTATTATATTATATTATATTATATTATATTATATTATATTATATTATATTATATTAATTATATTATATTATATTATATTATATTATATTATATTATATTATATTATATTATACAGTTCAAAATTGTATATTATATTATATTATATTATATTATATTATATTATATTATACAGTTTAAACATTTTTTTTTGTCTATAAGATTTTAAAAAAATGTTTTTAATATATGTCTATTATGCTCACCAAGATGCATTTATTTTATCAAAAATACAACAAAACCAGTATTATTATAAAATATTTATTTAAATTTAACTGTTGTCTGGTTTCTATTTTATTCTGTTTTCTATTTCTTTTTTTCTTCTTTTTTTTAGAATGTAATTTATTTCTGTTATGGCAAAGCTAAATTTTGTAAGTCTTCAGTGTCACATGGACCTTCAGAAATGATTATAACAAGAAAAAAAAATCAAGAAACATTTCTTTTTAATATCGCAGTTTAAAAATGTTCAACTTTAGTAACATTATAAATGTCTTTTAAAAATGTCAAAAAAATTGTACTGATAACAAACTTTCGGACAGCAGTGTGTGTGTGTTGATATCAATATATATATATGAAAAACAAAAAAATGAAACCGCTAAATTTGTAAATTTGTTCTCAAGAAATAATAGGAACAAAATAACCTTCAATTCTGTAATGCACTCGGCCCATTTACATCTGCATCGCACTCAGACTGAGACCTGTATTAACTACATGCAAACTAATTAAGATGATCAGGTGGCGAACACCCTCCGTCTGTAAACATACGCACCCCTGTACACAAAAACACACACACAAAGGCTCAGCGATCTGCATAACCGTCTCGTGTCTTTGGCATCTGCGGGTGTCTGGTCTGCATCGGTGTTTCCCACCCTGCCCCCTCTCCAGTCGTGCCGCAGGAGCAGCGGCCCTGACAATGGTGGGAAAGCGGAGCTCTTTATAAAGGAGGGGGCCTCCATTGAGAGCAAGGGACCAGCCGAGAGCTGGGCAGAATATTAATGGCTGACACCACGTTCTGTTCATTAAAGGCACGCATGCTGCAGCTGCCGGCCCTCATACCAGCTTCACCCTCTCCCCGGACCCCATCGCCAGGGGCATCACGGGCCGTTTCTGCCAGGGCCTGACACTGGGGGAGGCAGAGGGGTGACCCATGCTGTTTGGAAAATTGCATTGTGTCTGTGTGAAGGCCAAAGAGCAAGATCAAGAAACTGTGACTTCCACAATTAGCCAAAAAGCTTTTTTCATATGAACATTTAAGAAAAATTATGAATATTTTTGTCATTTTTAGAATTATCAGACTATTATAAGTATTTTTATGTATATATCTAAAAATGATATTTTACATATTCACTGATGTTCTTATGAATATATAAGGAAAAGTATGTATATAATAATTTAATCATTTAAGCTTTTTATCAAAATTTTAGTTTAAAATTCGTATTAATATATTAGGAAAACTATGTGTATATGTATACAATTTTTTTTGTAACTGTATATAAACTGTAAGTATATATACATCTCACTTATGTCACATATCATTCACTAATGTTCATATAAATATAAAATATGATTTTATAATATATAATTTTTCATCATCTTTTGTGTGATAGATTCATTTTTTAGAGCATTTCTTATGCGTTTTGAATAAGAAAATGTTCCAACTTATTCTAAACTGCATGCAGTTGACAAAATGTGATATGTATTATCTAAATTCACATCAGCTGCAGTTCTCAAAGGTTTATATATTTATGCACTCACATATTAATTCATTCATGCATTCACAAATTCAATCGTTTCTTCATTCTTTAAACAATTAACCAACAACCTCAAAAGGCTTCAAATTACGCCAACTTTGAAACAACACACCATATTGACTTTATATTGTAATATTATCCTAATATTGTAATTCAGTGCACATTTATTGTGTCTGCTTATCGAAATATATGTTACGTTGACTAACCACATAACATGTATTACAATATAGTTGTACATTACTATATATGATACACTCTTCTCTGGCTGATAGCATGAACACTTCCTAAATGTAACGTTGAAACAAACATTTTCCATAAAGCTGCTTTGAAACAATATGTATTGTGAAAAGCACTACACAAATAAACTGAACTGAACTGAATTCATGCATTTATGTAGCCCCGAATTCGAAAACTCTCAATCATGTAAAAATCGAAACAAATCCCGCCGAATGCAACAGGATTCATCAGCCACGAGAATGTTGGGATGCTGTCTGCCTCTTTAAACACGCTCCCATTCACTGCATCTGTGTCAAGAGGATCTTAGCTTAGCGCCACTCATTAGCAGCCCTAGTTTCCTTATTTTCTTCTTTTTATCCTCCCTCCCCTCGTTATCCGTCTTCAATATGCTTTAAGGGAAAGATTAGAATTGTAAATAAGCCTGCTATAGAGGTACATTTCTCTTTTTGCGGGGAATATAAAGAACAAAACAAGAGTGTAACATAATTTTTCACTTCTGTATGTACATCAAATGGATTTAATATCCATATATTTTATATATATTTCAATGCATATTTTATATAAACATGCACACACACACACACACTGAAATGTAATTTATTTTTATATTTTTTTTTTATTTTAATTTTGATTTTTTTTTTTTTTTTTTTATAGGTATTCACTACTGTGCTGCTATCTTAAATGAGACAAACGTAATGTTAGGGTTCATTTTTTGGCGATAAATCTGAATTTAGACCTTAACGAACACTAGATCTCTGATAATATATTAGCAGCTTTAACAAAGGAAGATGGCAGTCGCTGCTACAGTCATTGCCAGTTCATTTATTTTCTTCCTCGCCAAGCCCCCGCCAAAACCCTCTCGCTAATTAGTGCAGTAAGATCAGATAGGCTAGAAGCAAGGGGGGCAAATGAAAGGGGCTATAATATCCCCAATAAACACACATGCACGCACAAAAAAGACCATGATGCAACTCACCTCATGTGCCAGCCCAGCCATCTTAGCTTCTCGTGTAAGATCTCCGTCAAGATGGCCTCCCTTCCTCCCTGTGACGCTGACGAGGGTTTGTCACCGCTGGCACTGGCACGGATTCTCCCGCACCCCACAGGGGTACAGATGGCACTGGGGCTTTCTGGGTAGGCGGAGAAGGGAAGATGTAGCAAATGGAGACTGCCATGTTCCTCCAAGCATCTCTTATGCTCTCTGATGGCTGTGCTCTTGTTGTTGTTACTTTATTGTGCCATATTGTGGATGGAAATAAGACTCTGTATGAAAGGCGAGAGGAGTACAAGACAATGAGGGAGAGAAAAAGAAATGGAAGGTTCCAAGACGACTGAAACACAATGAAAAAAGAAGCATTAAAAACACTCTTTGTTATTATTAGCAAGCTGATGCCATGGCAACTGTCTTGTTTGTTTCAATCTGGTTACAGAGATCTTTTCTCTATATAAATATATATACAACATGTAATTTCAGTTATTTTTTTATTTTTAAGCATTAATAAATAAATAATATTTATTATATTATTCAATAAAAAATGAATATAATATACAAATTGATTGTGAATTTATTCTTTATATATATATATATATATATTATTAAGTAAAAATTAATATAATATAAAATTTGTAATTATATATATGTATATTGTTGATATAATTATATTTGTTTCATTAAATATTATATAATTATTTGATCAAATACTATAAAATTATCTATATACAATATTTTCCTTTATTAAGCTTTAATAAATTGTGTTTAATTTTTTAAAATAAAACTCCATTTTAATATACATATATAAAGTTTATTCAAATGTATACATAGTTAATATAATTATATTTTTTCGTTAAATTTGTATGAATTTGTCATTTAAATTTTGTATAAGAATTACAACACAGTTTATTAAATACAGGTAAACTGATTTTTATTTATTAAAATAAATTAAATTGTTACAAATGAATACATATAATATGTTTAATTAATATATTAATATATATATTATATTTAAATAATTAATATTAAAATAGTATTATATTATAATTATTTTACTAAATTTAAAATATATATATATATATGTATGAAATTTAATATTGATATAAAATTACAAAAAAATATGCACACATATGATTTTATATATTTTTATGAAATAAATATTAACTTTAAATGCATGCTTTTGAAGATGCAAGGGTGGCAGAACATAGAGTGAATACCCTCCATTTTAGGGAAAAATCTTAAGTGTCCAAAACTGCAGCAATGCATGGGAATATCCTCAGTTGCTTTTAAAGCTATAAACACACTCCATTGAGTCTAACCAATTAGCCAGCACTGTGTATCATTACCTACCGCAATGGATGCCGGTTCTATCAAGAGCTTTTTCCTAAAGAATTAAATGCAGCCTCGTTTAAGAAGCCACTGAATGCAATGATAGGCTGCTTTCCCTGTGTGTGTATATACAGCCAATGAATAAGTGTTTGTACTGCTGCCATTGTTTCTGCCTTTCACACGGGCAAATCCAGCACAAAGAGTCTAAACAGGACTACAGGACAATCCTAAGGCCTCCCTTTAGGCTACAGACCCCAACAAATAGCCCTCAAGTGCCTCTTTTGACGGCTGAGCGAGTGAGGGTCTCACCAGCCAGAATCCAGCATCACCTGACAATCTGATCAAAATGAGCACAGAGCTGAAAATCTACAAAATGAGAATCTCTCGAAATGCCCCGCACCGTTTTCTACCTAATTGTGCAGGTCCATCTTTTAAAATGATTGTCAAGAGAAAAGAATCTCATTACAAATGCAGATTATGCTGAAGAAATTTCGGGGGAGACAATGTTGGGTTCTGCATTCACACAACTGGTTTAGATTAACAAGATGTTGACTGGTTACTAATGGCAACTTCTATTAGGAGTTCGAACACGTTCAGACGAATGAATTACAATCTGGACAACAATTCTGATTGGATTTTTTTCAAATGAAAGAAAACATACCTGAGGTACAAGTGGACGCTCTCTTGCTTTCAGACTACTCGTTTTCAACAGATTTTGAGAATTATTTCTACTTTCGGTTATCTAGCTTTATGAAAAGTGTTAAAACTCATACAGCTAGATAACCAAAGAGAGAAACCAACCCTCAGAAAGAGGTTTTAGGCCCGAGTGCTGGTTCTCTGGTGGTCTGGAGGTCATGACTGCAGAAACACATCTACAAAGAAATCGCAAGTATTTCGTTAAAACAAATCAACAGCTAAAAGAAATCAACTAAAACTCTGCAAAATGCCTCATGGAGTTTCTCAATAAATTATACTAAGTAGAAAATCAATTTAAACAATTCAATATATTTGAGAAAATAATCTACAAAATGGCTATAATAATAATGCACATACTTTTATTATTTATATCTTCAAATTATAAATAAACTATATTTGTTATTACATTTGTTTCTAAGGTGTTAATATTTGAGTATTTTATATATTTCTAATTAAATCTAATATCAAATCTCAAATTTATCTGAAGGCAATTCCTGTAATGCAAAATTAATCTTTTTTCAACAATTAAAAATACAACAAACCACTAAAAAGATTCATATTATAAAATATATATGCTTTTAAAAGATCAGTTCCTTTCTGAATGTCAAAAAAAGTGATATTATAAAGTGCAAAAACGACACACTCTATTTCACACATTCAAAAAAACATGTCCATTCTCAAAAACGTACACACTCTTTCTTCTGGCAGGTCAGCTCACCCTTACATCTTAAATGTTGTATTGTCCATCGTATTTAATGTGATTATTATAAAACATTCCACAGTTGTGTCATAAATATTGTTTTTCAAAACCCAAACATGCATTATGGGTGCATCATGAGTTCCAGGCACCAAGTGTTAGGTGACATAATTTTATAATACACACTGTAGACCTCTAGCTAACTTAATTTACTAATTATGACTTCCATAGTTCAAAAACACTAGCAAATTAAATCTTATTTAAAGAATGTTACCTCAGTATGAAACCTACAGCTCTTACCACTGTTTGACGAAATATTTTGTAAGATAAAATATGATGTTTATCATCATCATCATCATCATCATCAATATGATGCATATCAGTCAACTTTCATGTCTAAAAGAATAAAGCACAAGACGTTTATCTCATATAGGCTCAACAGTCAAGGATGAACGACACCCTGCATTTCTGCATTTTTTTTTTTTTTTTTTTGTGATCAAACATAAAATTGAAAACGTATTTATAAAGGATCGACTTTAATTATAACAAATAAATTCATTTAGAGCCACATATATAGTGCAAGATAAATCTATCGATAATGTGAGTATAATAACAAAAGAGATTTGTGCACAGCTTACCTCATGAATCCCTCCGTCATCATCATCATCCTCATCCTCGTGCAACTGCACATGGAACACACGAAACACGCAGCGTGTCTGTAATCCACAATGTCTCCTCTGCTGTCTAAATGTGCCTCTCAAGCTCACCAAACAATGGATTTCTTCTCAAAACAAGCCGCTCTGGTCTTTCTGGACGCGCGCTGACACTGAAACGTTTACAACAGGTGGCAAACTCTCCAAAGCAGCATTGATTATATTGATTATGATGATGCCGATGATGCTGGGCGCGCAGCTATGGTACCAGTCCTCAGCATCCAGCCCAGTATGTTCTCTCCTGCAGTGACGTCAGCCGCGGACCGGCCAATCACAGCGTCTGCGGAGCGCCGTGCTGCGAACTGGCCAATCAGAGCGCGAGGACGCAAGTCGCTTTTGTGTGAGATGATGCTATCGACGACACGAACTGCAGGTCAGGCTTAGATGAGCTTGTTTATTCATTTACTGAGAACTATGCTTTGAAAAAAATATCAAATAAAAACGCTATTTTATAGGATAAAAAAATATTACGCGACAGGGCCCAAAATGTTCTGGAAACCATATCAATTCCATTAAAAAAATACTGGTTGTTAAAAAAGTAAATGCTTTGTGATTGTGTTATTTAAAAACAGATTATTTCGCAGCTTTCTTCAAATTAACAACAAGGGTTATATTTAAAACAACAAAACACTGAATACAGACATGGGATGATTTTAAACAACTGTGTAAAAATAATATTTTACTAAACTATACATAAAACAATCTACTAATTTGTCTGCTATAAATGTTTGAAATTGTGAAGGTGCTATTTTATCTGAATTGGATTAACTGTTAAAATTTTATCTGCATTCAACAAATCCAAAAACCCTTGTCTACGTATAAATGAAATGTAAAAAGTCAACGACTATCATTTTTTTTAGTTTGTGCGTAAAAGCATTTATTTTATCTTTCTTTGAACGTTGTTAGTAGTATTAGCTTTTGCTTTAATCATTATATTATATTATATTATAGGCTATATTTCCTTACACGTAGAATTATTTCAGCACGTGTCTTTTTTTCTTTTATTCACATCAGCTTTAAATTTAAGAATATTTCGATTGTACGAAAAAGTGCAGAAATTGTGCTGGAAACAGAATTATTTCGTTTTTTCGTTAAACAAATGATTAAACCTGAAGGATTATAGAAGCCTAATGCATTTAGGAATCGGAATAAAATGGTCAGATGTCAAAAATATCGATATATCAGCTGATCGTAGTTTTAGCTAAAACACAAACGTTCTTTTCCCAACTCATTATGCCTGACCAGCTAAATGAGAAAATGAGGGAAAAGGAAAATAATTTCAAAAAGAAAAATGAGGGGAGAAATAGGTTAATGAAAGGATGGATTTAAAGCTTCGCAGCCTGGCGCTGTACAGTGAACCGGGGCTAGTTGTCACACGTTTACTCCTGTGAGTATTTCTCAGGGTGGGTTTATATCTGAATCTTCTGCGTAGACACAAGTCTTACCTAAAATAAGCTGGTGGACATTTGTACCGTCCAGGAATAAAAACACACGTTGACCCAGGCTAACAAAAAAGATTTTCAACGAAATAGCAATCAACGATTTTGGAAACATCAACAATATGAAGAGAAACATGTTAATCCATTGTTCTGGTCAACATATACTGCAACTGAAAAATGGTATTAATAATATTAAAACACTAGCCCCAGCCTTAACATTTATGAAAAGTATCTTAGCACCTCATTTACTGTATGAAAAATCTCTGCAGTTTCAGCTCAGTTTAAAATCTTTATTATATAGAGAGAATATGCTGATAATAAATACAAGAATTTTAGTTTGAACAGAACTCACACAAAAGATAACCGGGTTTTAAATTTATAAAACACATTTGTATAATAGGGTTTTCGTGTTATGGAAGTTATGCAAACACCTCTTGACTTCTTCCTTCTTCCGGTCAGCACATGTTCATTTCTGAAATCAAACACATTGCAGAATCTGCCCTGACATTTATTTATTTTTTTTTTTCTGGTTTGAAAGTGTTCAGAGTAAAAGAAAGAAGGAAAAAAATCACCATTTTATACACAGTGTACAACCGTGTATTTATTTATTTCAGTGTATCATGTATTAAAAGATAATGTGAATGTAACATTCCTCCGCTTTCTGTTTTAGACTTTCTCTAAAGAAAAGTTTGTCAGACAGTTGAGAGACATTGGACTTGAACTTCACCTCAAGGACATCTGTCCCTTTAGAGAGAGGAAAAGTGCTTTCAAACCTCTTTAAAACCATCAAATTAATACATCAAATATTTCAGACATTTAAAATGCATTTACACAACACATAAAACACACTACATAAAAAAAGCTATTTCCATTAATCATAAAAATGCTACATTTGTTGTACTGAATTATAGATTATTCCAAACTAACATGTTACTTTATGGTCAATTTCTGTGCAGTGTTAATGCATGCTTAACTGTTGCATATAAATGAAATAACAGTTGCAGTATTGGCTTTGTCTGATGGGACGTCCTGAGGAATGCACGTCTGCATTCCTCCATCCCTTAATCAGGACTATAATGCAACACTGATTCGGAGCAGTGGGGTGAAGTGACAGCTGGTCTTGACCTCTGACCCCTGCTGTCTGGAGCGCTGTGCTGATAGAGGGGGTCATGCTTCTCTCAGCCCCTGCAGGGAGGGCGGCTGTCTGGGAAAAGCCATCCAGACAGTCCTAGAACACGTCTGGGTAGGGAGGAGAGAGAGAGGAGACGGGTTTGGGACAATGTGGTACCCATATATCCCAAAGTCTGAGTGAGACGCCCCACCTCAGGGCCCTGAGTGGGGCGCAGGGGCCAGACATGACGAGTGTGATCAGCATACACAAATACATACACACACACACACACACACACACTGACAATATGGGAAATGAGCTAAATTTAATCATGGCACTTCATGATGATTGCTTAAGTAATATTATAAGTCATCATAATAGTATTTGCCTTAGAATTTTATATTACAAAGCAATAATGAGTGTGTTAAAGACACTTGTGCACATGCATGCTCTCTAAAAAATGGCAGAAAGTCACAAAATAACAACTTTTAATAAATGTTTCAATGATCAGATTTGATTATTATTTTGCCCAGTATTTTTTGTGTGTATTTTTATATAACATTTTTCATTTTTAGTGTTTGAATGTTTTACAATTATGTAATATTACATATTGCCTAATATTTTTCTAATTATGTTGCATTTAAATTTGACATAATTCAAATATATGCAAAAAAAAAGTTATAATGAAGTTATAATGTTAGACAGATGATAAATTCTAATAATAAAATATTTCAAGTGTTAAATACAAACTTAGCTTATTTTGTATTTGGTATTTTGATATCAAGATACATTTAAATACATTGTAAATACATTTTAACGTTATTTTTAAATAAATATTTAATACATTATTATTATTATTATTTGTGTAAGTGTTTTGATATTACAATAATTTAAAAACATTTTAACTATTTTTAAATTAGTATTTATTATTATTACTAAAGTATTATTAGAGTTTGGATATTAATAAATAAAAAAACATTTAAATATCATTACATTTAAGTTTTTGATATCAAGATCATTTTAAAAACATCTGAACATTTTTAAAGTGTATTTTTAAATTATTAGTAAATGATTATTAGAGTGTTTTGATATTAAGCATTTTTAAACAATGAACCACTGTTTTTTAAAAGAATATTTATAAATCATTATTGTGTTTTGATATTATGATGCTTTTTAAAAACATAATTTTAAAATTAGTATTTATTATAATTATTATTTAATTATCTGAGTTTTGATATTAATAAATGCAAAAAAAAAGCATTTTAACATTATTTCTTAAATTAATATCGCTATTATCACTATTACATTTAATTGTTTTGATATTTAGATCATTTCAAAAACATTAACATTTTTAAAGTGTACTATTATTTTTATTGTCACATTTACCTGAGAATTTCAATATCAAGATTTTTTATAAACAATGTAACATGGTTTTTAAATAAATATTCATAAATGATTATGATTGCCTTATTTTTATCTTCCCTATTAGTTGTTCAGAACTACCATAAGACCATTTGCCTTCAGCTTGGTTGATTATCCATTAAAAATCCACTAATAACTTTATGAACAAGTAAATATTAAATGCAATACTGAACACTGCACACATTACAAATACAATATATGATAAAGCTCCTCTATTAATGTAATATATTGAAACAAAGTGGCTCCTTCTACTAAACCATTAACACTTTGGTTTGCTTTCAGAAAAGCCTCGGTTCAGCAGAGGAGGAGACTTCCCACATATATTACAGACGCAATGCCCAGGCTGATGCCCTCAAATGGATGTCTGTGTAATGCAGTCTCACAAAGCATGATGGGAAATGTGGCATCCACACCATCTTCAGGTCAGACAATGCACCATGCTCTCAGACAGGTGCCTCTGGTCTGAATGGGACGGGCCGAGTGTGCAGCCTCACGTCAATCAAACGCTAACAGAGACGTCTCACACATCTGCAGTGGCATCCTCCCTCCTCATTCATTCAGCCTCCGTCCTGTGAAAGAGGCTCTTTGTCACAGAGCACCATTCAAACGCCAACCAGGTCTAAAGAGAGGCCAGGGATTCCAGCGCTGACCTGAAAGCCACGGCTCCTCCTCCAGGGTGAAGGAACAGCGCGAGGAACGCAGGAGAAGGATGGAGTGGATTGGATTAGTGCTAATCTCTTGTTCCTCACTGTGGTGTGCTGACAGGGGCACTTACCGTCCCTTTGAGTCACCAGATACCTGGAGTGTGCGAGGCGCACAGCCGGTGACGGGGAGTGTCAGGAACAGGATCAGGAGGAGGACATTGAACAAATAAATAAAGAAATCACCTCCAGCTTATGGAATCAGTGGCATCCAACACCTTCACGCTTAATAATGAACAATCCAGCTTCTATAGGAACGTCTAAACTGTCAAAAGATGAAATGATATTCAGCTTACACATGGGGTCAATAGGTTTTTTTGTTTTTTGTTTTTAAAGATATTACTACTTTTATTCAGCAAGGATGCAGAAAATGAATCAAAATATAATAATATAATACCTATTTCAAATAAATGATGTTCTTTTGAACTTCATATTCATCAAAGAAACCTAAAAAAGTATCATATTAAGCAGCACAATTGTTTTCAACACTTATGATAGGAAATGTTTCTTGTGCACCAAACCAGCATATCAGAATGATCTCTGAAGCATGACATATAATAAAATAGAAAAATGTTTTAAATTGTAATATTTCACAATATGACTGTATTTTTAAGCAAATAAATGCAGACCATGGGGTTTTATGAAACTACAATTAAAAGTGTTAATAAAAAATTACAGAACTAAACTAAAATGAAATGGAAAAAATACAAAAACCGATTCAAAATATTAATAAAAACTATAGTAGTATCTCTATGACACTTAAAAAACATTGTAAGAAACGTCAAAAAACTTTCAAAAACATGAAAAAAAAAAAATATAAAATATCTACATTTTTAATGGTACACTGAGAAGAAGAAGAAGAAGAAGAAGAAATGATTTATTGAATTTACTAAATTGTTTCAAGGTAAGTGGTTGCAATCAATTTATTTTAGCTACATTTAAAATTTAGTTGACTAACTTTGAACTTTTTTTGATTAAATGTAGCTAAAATAAATTGTTTGCAACTACTTACCTTAAAAAAGGTAGTATAATTTTTTTCAGTGTAATGTATAAAATGTAAAATATATAAAAACTAAATAATAGTAAATAATATGGGCAACTGAATAGAGAAGAGACATGAACAGAGCGGTTTTGGCTTGTATAATTCTATATACAGCTCATAAAACAACTTTTGTCAAAATTATTTTGTCAATATTTACTTCAAATTTACTCAAATATGTGAAAAATGAAAGTACATTATTTCTTGACAAGCCTGTCAGTGACACAAGAGGAAACTGAGAAAGCTGATATGATTATTAATTGATCTCAAAAGGATCAGATATGGTGTTTTTAAGCATTGGTCTATTTCATCTCCCTGACCTTGTGTATAGAAGCTTTGTCCTCCTCCCAAAGGATCTAGTTTCTTCACTTTAGGTTTTCTGTTAGGAAACTTCGTAAAACAATCAAAAAGGGTCAATATTTACTTTAAATTTGCATTAATAAACTGCTGTTGCTGTCTAAATGGAAAAGGCTGACACATACTGTAAATGAATACAGAAATGAAAACTGCTCAAATTAAATTAACACTGTTTAGAACACAAACAAAGCAAAAGGCATTTAGCTGAATTTGATATTACTGGAGGTAATGCTAGTTGTGTTGATTGGATGAATGGGCAGTTAGCTGCTGATGCTTTGGATCTCAAAATACCCAAATATCGACCACTTAATCAGGATGCTCCGGTCTATCATTATCAGAAATATAGAAAACAAATCCTCAAAACAAACCCTAATCAACACTGAAGAGCTTCCTAACCCGAATCACGCTCAGAGACCAGTAAAAGCTTTTACTGCAGCTTTCCCTGAATGAGATTTACACCAACATCCCATAATACTAACAGCTTCCTCAATGAAACTAGAATACAAATGAAGGGCTCAGACTGAGGACAGTGCAAGACCAGTTTGGCACCTTTGTAAACCCCTTTATGGAGCTCAGGCTGGATTTACAGGCTGGTTTATGAGTGTAGAGCACAGAAACACTCAAAACCTCACAACCTGAGGAGTGTTATATTACACCAACAGAGAAATATTTTTTAAAAAATGTCATTTTAAGATTAAAGCTCTAAATGCACATTTAAATAATAACTATACATTTCTATGCATCACCAAAGCCACTCCAATAAGTATTTGTACACTAAAGTCATTTTTAATATAAACGGGTGTCAGAGTTATTTTTAGTGGATATATGAACTCAGTTCTTCCTCAAATTATAGAGTCAAAACTAATAAAATATACTATTTTATCATATTATCTAAATGCATATATATTAGATACTCAAAAGACCTAAAAATGATATTGCAGTTTTTTTACTATTATTTCCTATTACTATTATCAGTAATTTTACTGTAAAATAAAGTGTTTAATATACAGTATATATATATATATATATATATATATATATATATATATATATATATATATATATATATATAAAGATAAAGATAATATTTTAATATGCATTATTTTACTTAAAAGCATATTTTATAGCTTTACAATAAATTTGTAACACATTAAAACACATACATATAATATATGTATTTAAAACACACACACACACACACACAACACACACACACACACAACACATACACACACACACACACACACACACACACACACACACATATATATATATATATATATATAAAATAAATAGCAATTGGTTTTGATATTGTATTATCTGCAGTGACATTCAGAGATTCTCGTCTAGTTTGAGCGTCTAAAGCATTATGGATCGCTGTACATAATGCACACATTTAATTCCACATTATCCTTTCTAATCTGGGTAAAACATTTATTTGTAATATTCAGCGTGCTACTGAGTGGCTGTAACGGTCACGGCTAATTAGCGTCGTGGAGCTTCTCACCAAAGCCTCTCTTCTCACACACAATGTCCTAACCTTTATTTCTCACAGCTCAACATCAACCCCACCCAGAACTTTCCCACCCTTCAGCTCCACACTGGACGTCAATCAAAAGATGGGCGATCAGTCATGAGCCGTGAAAAGACCTCGTCCCACTATCCCTTCATTCCCTCCTTTAACGCCCCTTTCTTCCATTATCCCAGCGGCTCTGAATGGACGGGACATATTTTAATCTCCAGCACGCCTCTTCAAAATTCCCGCCGCAGCCACCATTGGTCGGCTTAATCACCGCCGAGGCAGACAGTGCTGGCTTTTTCCGAGGGCTATAGGATCAAACCCACCCCTCCCTTGCTCTGTGTCTTTAGGGTCACGGCCCCCCTCGGACTGGGGCCCTTTGAGCCAGACGAAAAGGATCATGTCATGAATGGAGCTTGATTTAGTTTTAACAGGGTGCTGTGTCCGTCCTCTAAGTGGTAAATGAATAAACATTAGCCGCGAAAGGCCTGCGGGGAAAGAGAATGGAGAGTGAGGCCTCTGAATGCTGAGAAGGTGGAGAAGGGGTGTGTGAGTGCAAATAGAAAGGAGGGGGTTTCCCGCTTCCCTCCGCAGGAACCCAAAGCAGTTAATTGGAACGTTTGTTTGTTCCTCGCATCCTTTGACGAGATGGGAGCGGGATCTAAGTATGTCACATGCTGACTTCCCAGAGAGGGGAAATTACAGGCTTGCGTTCACCGGTACAGACTGTTTGTTTATGGCGCACTTCTGACTAAATATTTGACTGTTTTTGAAACCATGATATAACAAAACACAAAATCAAAGAACAGGAATGATGACAAAAAGTGTTAGGAGGTGCAGTATTGAAGGGGCTAACATGCTGGATGCATGTTGGCTTTATTCCTTCAATAGCTGGTCCATTTCATATATATATACACACAGGTGCATCTCAATAAATTAGAATGTCGTGGAAAAGTTAGTTTATTTCAGTAATTCAACTCAAATTGTGAAACTTGTGTATTAAATAAATTCTATGCACACATACTGAAGTAGTGGTTTCTCATTTTCCTCTTGACAATACCCCATAGATTCTCTCTGGGGTTGAGGTCTGGTGAGTTTGCTGGCCAGTCAAGCACACGAACACCATGGTCATTTAACCAACTTTTGGTGTTTTTGGCAGTGTGGGCAGGTGCCAAATCCTGCTGGAAAATGAAATCAGCATCTTGAAAAAGCTGGTCAGCAGAAGGAAGCATGAAGTGCTCCAAAATTTCTTGGTAAATGGGTGCAGTGACTTTGGTTTTCAAAAAACACAATGGACCAACACCAGCAGATGACATTGCACCCCCAAATCATCACACTGTGGAAACTTAACACTGGACTTCAAGCAACTTGGGCTATGAGCTTCTCCATCCTTCCTCCAGACTCTAGGACCTTGGTTTCCAAATGAAATACATAACTTGCTCTCATCTGAAAAGAGGACTTTGGACCACTGGGCAACAGTCCAGTTCTTCTCCTTAGCCCAGGTCTGTGGTTCAGGAGTGGCTTAACAAGAGGAATACGACAACTGTAGCCAAATTCCTTGACACGTCTGTGTGTGGTGTCTCTTGATGCCTTGACCCCGGCCTCAGTCCATTCCTTGTGAAGTTCACTCAAATTCTTGAATCGATTTTTCTTGACAATCCTCATAAGGCTGCGGTTCTCTCGGTTGGTTGTGCATCTTTTTCTTTCACACTTTTTCCTTCCACTCAACTTTCTGTTAACATGCTTTGATACAGCACTCTGTGAACAGCCAGCTTCTTTGGCAATGAATGTTTGTGTCTTACCCTCCTTGTGAAGGGTGTCAATGATTGTCTTCTGGACAACTGTCAGATCAGCAGTCTTCCTCATGATTGTGCAGCATAGTGAACCAAACTGGGAGACCATTTTGAAGGCTCGGGAAACCTTTGCAGGTGTTTTGAGTTGATTAGCTGATTGGCATGTCACCATATTCTAATTGGTTGAGATCGTGAATTGGTGGGTTTTTGTTAAATGTGAGCCAAAATCATCACAATTAAAAGAACCAAAGACATAACCTACTTCAGTCTGTGTGCACTGAATTTATTTAATACACAAGTTTCACAATTTGAGTTGAATTACTGAAATAAATTAACTTTTCCACAAAAATTCTAATTTATTGAGATGCACCTGTATTTATATATGTATATATGTATGTATGTATGCTGTCAAACAATTAATCGCAATTAATGGCATCCAAATTAAAAGTTTTTGTTTACATAATACATGTGTCTGTACTGTGTACATTTATTATGTATATTTAAATACAAACACATGCATGTATATATTTAAGAAAAATAAGTTATGTTTATATATTAAATATATATAATCTTTAACACACATACCTCAACTTTAAATCTGAAAAATAATTAAATAAATAAAAAAATAAACACCTTTTTAAGATCCTGAGAAACAAATTCAGTCAAGTATCTTCAACGGTTTCATTTAAAAAACAAAACGACACATTTACCAAAATATAATTAAACACAAAACAAAAAACATTAATAATAATAATAATAATAATAAAATATAACAGATAAATAAATTAGTAAGAGGTCTTTTATGCTCACTAAGGCTGCTTATTTGATCAAAAATACAGTAAAAAGTGTAGTATTGTGAAATTTAAAATAGCCATTTTATAATATACAACTTAAAATATTTTAAAATGTAATTTATTCATGTTATGGTAAAGCTGAATTTTCAGCATCATTAATCCAGTCTTCATTGTCACATGATCCTTCAGAAATCATTCTGAAATATTTATTTTGCTGCTCAGCAAACTTTTATTATCATCAATTATTTCTTATTATCATCAATATTGAAAACAGTTGTACTGCTGGAAACTGCACTACATTTTTCAGGATTCTTTGCTGAATAGAAAGATCAAAAGAACAGCATTTATTTGAAACAGAAATCTTTTGTAACTTTATAAATGTCTTTACTGTCACTTTTGATCGATTTAATGCATCCTTGCAGAATAAAAGTATTAATTTCTTAAAAAAACAACAAAAAAAAAACCACCTGTACTCCTAACTGCATTCAGCTGCGGCATTCATCTACCCTTTGACCTCCAACATCCAGTTATCTGTTTAATGGGACACACATGTGGCACGATCACCTCTGACATCAACCAATCGACCTCAGACAAGCAAATGTCATGACCTTTCACCCCACCGTCAGTCTACAAACGATATAAAGATGGTCACTGGCCAAAAACAACTGGAATCCTCAAGAGGGTCCAAATGTTAAGTTTACACAGCACTCTGGTGGAAGAAAAACTAAATATCCTTTCTGTAGCACTCAATGGATGCAAACTGCAGGACTTTCTTTTTTCTCCCCAAGCTGAATGTATTTATACAAACCAGTGTGAATTGTGCAAAGAAAAAAGGAGCAAATGAAGCTAATGCAGGAATCACTTCAATTATTTAATCTGGAATTAGACAGTAGTCAAATGTTTAATATTAGTTTCTTTTCTTTTGAACAATCTTCCAGTAAAGAGAACACACAAAAGACATAACATTAAATGTGTACGATACATTATTAGAGAAAGGAAACACATCGTAGGAATATTTACATACTGATATTACACATTGTGGCTATTGTTTGGACAAATTTATGAACGCATTAAGAAAATGACAAATGTTTGATTTAGAGATGTTATGCACACATGCTGATTGACATGGACATGCGAATTATCAGGAAAAATCTATAAATAAAAGATTATAGAATTTTGCTTTAAAAAAAAAAATTAGATACGATGCGTGGATTCTCAACTACAAAAATTAAGAAACTATTTCTAATCTTATAAAACAAAATTATTCCATTACAAAGATCAAAGAATGTTTGGATGACAAATGTTTAAATGAACACCTGTAAAATTAATTTCATTAAAAATGGAGGTTCAGAGGTTTTTTGGTCACTTTTTTTATGAACATTCACAGGAAGAGTCTCTTTAATCAGGAATCATCCCATTATTTAAAAAAAAAAAAAAAGTTTATAAAAAGAAACAAATTTATCTTTTTTCCATTTTATAATTCAGAATGATCTGAATTCTGATACGCAAATACATTAAGTGAGGTATTCAAGATTTCGCATGTCAACCTGCGTGAAATAAATGTTTTCTCTGCATCATCAAATTATAGTAGATATGTGCTTCATGGAAAGGAAAAGGAAAGCCCCTCAGCTGGTCATTTTGGCAGGTAGAGAGTATTGTTAAGTTCAGGGAGAGCAGCAGGAAAGCAGATCTGATTCCGTGAGTTAACTCTGCTCCACGAAGTTTGTCTCTCTCCTGTGTGAGAAACCATGAGTTACTCTCAGCTTTCAGTTGCTCCTAAACTCAACGCGGTCATCAAGCGCCACCTTCTGGTGGAGAGAAGAAATCCCTCCAAAATGTCAAACCATAATAAATCTAAATATCTTTTTATTGCTACTATTGCTCTTCAATTACATGCTGACAGGTTTTTAAGCAGCTTTTTTCAATTTTCTTTTAAACTTCTTAAAATAATAATAATAATTATATTTATTTTTTTATTTGTTATCAAAATAACTCCTCTAGTATTTTCTATGAAGCTATATAAACACACACACACACACACAGGTATTTACATATTCATTGTTATTACTACAACATAATTACTAAATATTTTATTATGAAGATAAACTAAACTACTACAAATATTAAACCAGCACTATTTTATATACAAACTCACCATTTATTATTGTTCACTGTGCATGTTTAGTTCTGTGGCTTTTATGCATGTCTAGCATTTTCACAACTGTTATGTCTAAACATTACACATTTAGTGTACTAATGTCTTCAAGGACAAAAAGGATCCTGTTCATGTGTGTCTCATGCGCCCCCTGGTGGACGTTTTTCACCTCACAGGAGCTGCTCATTATATGATAACATATATCATTTTCATTGGACAGAGATTAAAATGTCTAGAATTCACATAAACAAGCCAATAACTGGGGAAACTTATTTTAAATGGTGGGGTCAGTGTTTTATTCCAGTACTCACATGTCTGCATTTTTGTTGGGGATCACGTGGTTGTTGTAGGCCAGGACAGGAGGAACACTTTCTTCATCCTCAGGAACCTGGTTAAAACAACATAATATTATACTATATTTTAAACCAAGTTAAACTAATTTCCTGGAAATGTTGAAAGAAAAAAAAGAAACTCTCTGACCTCCCAGTAGATCTCGTCATCAAAGCAGTTTTCATCTGCAGGATCGCCCCAGATGGGCAGCTTCAGAACCAGCCCTGTTGGTGTAACAATACAGTTATGTCAACATGATAAATGTGACATTTCCAATACAAACTGAAATTCAATACCAACGCCTTGAAATCCAATACCCCAGGCCATTCACTCCAGGTGAAGATCAGGTGTATTTGTGTGAAGCCTGAACTCATAATGCAAAAGCATTCGGAAGACTGACTAGCTAATGTCATCCTACACTGTCCAAACAACACACCTGTGCCACTACACAGCAAACAATCACAACAAAGCGCTTCAGATCCACAAGCGTTTCTGGAGAATTGTATTGTGTACTTAAACCGGATTAATATCAAAAGACTCTTACCAACAAATATGCCGCCTCCAATTCCAAAACACAAGGCCACACACAGTCCCGCTGCCTGATATCCGCCCTGGATAGTGGGTACACGTTTGTTAAAAGGCCCTGTAAAGTCAAATGTGTTTTCCAACCTGAAATGGACAATAGTAATTATTAGAGTGAGCTAAATATTATTAACACCAATTCTGAACAGTTCCCCCAAAAATGGCCTTTCAGGATATAGGCGAGTTTGTTTCTTTAGCAGAACATGTTTGTAGAAACGTAGCACTACATTACTTGCTCACCAGTGGATCCTTTGCAGTGAATGGGTGCCGTCAGAATGAACAGCTGATAAAAACATCACTATACACCACACTCCAGTCCATCAATTAACAGCTTGTGAAGAGAAATCATTGCTTCGGACTAAAATAGGTGTCCTCTATTTAGAATATTAGAATTAAAAAAATTGAAATATGCACAGATCAAGCACCATTTTGGATTATGGACCGGTATTTTGACCAGAAATGATGGTTTTAAAGCAGCTATGTGGAGGTTTTTACTTAAAAAAAATCTTTAAGATAGAGTTTTCATTTGTACATGTATGAGCCAACCATGATGTAAAAAAAAGAATGACACCTTGACTGTCCACCACGTTTGCCTCTATCAGCCTGTAGGCTCAATTGTGTGTGGAGGAGTCGGGCCCGAATTGGCGCGAAAATTCATAAAATGTGACGTCATGCGCGTTCTCGTCTACTTGGGCTTACAACCGTACGGCACGCCAGCCATTATAGTAAGCAGCGGCAATAGTGTTTTCAGATGGACTCTGTGGATGGACAGAAGCGACCAGCCTCCGGCAGCACAATTCAGACACCCACGGACACTCCTCGTAAGTTAAAAAAACAAAAAAAAAAAAAACGTATCTAGTGTGGCAAAAAGAGAGAGCGTGCGCACTGAGAACGAGCATGAGACTGGCTGCAGTTCCTCTAACGGCCACTGGTGTCAGTAACGGTTAGAAATTTCAGAACCTACGCAATGCTCCTTTAAGTAAAAACACCTCGGTGGATTTGTTTCTTACAGAGATGTGGTTTTTCACTTCACAGGACATTGGAATTTGTGGACTGTGTATGATTTGTGTTGTTTTTAGTCAGCTGTTTGGACTCTCATTCTGACGGCACCCATTCACCCATGCATTTTTCCGTTTACTAACCCTAGATCTCCATAAACAGTGTTGGTGGCAGCAGCGGCGGTGATGGCCCCCACAATTCCTCCAATGACACCTGGCATAGCGTGCAGGTTATGGATGCCACAGGTGTCCTGGATCTTCAGTTTCTCCTCCAAGAACGGCTGAGGAGTAGAGACAAATGAGTCTCAGTTTTTACTGTGACAGTGTTTTTGATCAAATGAGTGTAGTTAAATCAATAATTAAAGAAACGCAGATGGCATAAAAGGTCACAGTCTGGATGGAGAAAAATCTGGAATAACTGATCTTTTACAGGCAAGACTCACCGATAAATAAATATAGCCCATTGTGGATATGATGCCACAGAAGAAACCCACAATCAAAGAACCGTATGGCGACAGCATAAATTCAGCTGCGGTTCCTACAGCAACTCCACCTGCCAGTGTGGAATTCTGGATGTGAACCTGGACAGGAAAAAACAAACAAACACACAATACAGCATTCATTCCATTTAAATTAAAGATTCTAAATTTAGTTCAACATCACATATGCATTTCCAAACAGGTTAAATGAGAAAGACATTAACATGTGATGAAATTAACATCACAAATTAATGAAATTAACATCACAAATTATTTTATTTGATTAATTTTTTCAAGTTTTCCAGGCTTGGAAATCCAATTTTCTCAAACTCTTTTATTTGAAAATGTCAGTTGCTCACCATGTCTAGTTTCCCTGTTTTCTCAAACAGGCTGGACATAGCGACTGTAGTGAGGACGGTGGAGGCCAAGGCCAGGTATGTGTTGATGGCAGCTCTGTGCTGACCGTCTCCGTGATCAGCAATGGCAGAGTTGAAACTTGGCCAGAACATCCACAGGAAGAGGGTGCCTGCACAGGACGCCAGGGTGTAAAATGAACAATATCTGAGCCCTCAGTCAATTTTTGCATCAGTGTCAGTCTGTGTATTTGCTAAGAAAGCTTTTGCACAGAATGTCCAGCAACAGTCCAATAACAAAATATATTGCAAGCTAATTGTCCAACATTTGTAACAAGATTAATGGACTTACCAATCATGGCGAAGACATCCGAGTGGTAGACAGACCCGTTTAAATGTTTGCTCTTATCCAAATCAGGCCGATACAAAACCCATGAAATGGACAGACCATAATAAGCTCCAAAAGTGTGGATCACCATGGATCCACCGGCATCTTTGGCCTAACAGGGATTGAATCATTGAACAAAGGTTAGCATGAAGCCATTTGATGTCGTTCATCTGAACTCAAAACATGCATTTTGTGGCTTTTAAGTTCATCTATATGCAAGTGTACTGCTAATATATACAGAATAAATGCTTAACAGATGAACACTGTCAGTGAGACACTAATGTACACTACAGTTTTTCATGCATTTATGTGATCAAAAATACAGAACACTACAATCAAAAATATTTTATGAATTATAATTATCATCGTGGACACAGCTGAATTTTCAGGATCATTTCAGTGTCACATGATTCTTCAGAAAACATTGGAGTATGAAAACACATTCGTACTAATAATTATAGGTATTTTGGTGAAACAAATCAATTAAATAAATATGATTACTCAAAACAAATTGCCATTGTACTAAAACAAACTTATCTTCTGAAAAAAATAAATAAAATAATAATATATATATATATAAATACACAGGAAAACAGTGCTCGGACCCACATGGAGGACGTTCAGGATGATGTACTCTTCAACGGCGAACAGCGTGACACCAAACAGCGTCATCACCAGCAGCTGAACAGGACTGACCTTCCCCAGAACGGCTCCGTAGGCGATCAGACACCCCGCCACACAGAAATCTGCATTGATCAAGCTGAACACAGAGGAAACGCTCAAATCAACTTCGTTTCAGCCCTGAATGTGTGTTCCATTTAATTCAGTCTAATTTTTTTGTATCGTTTTTCATCTGGTTTTAACTAAAACTGTGGCCCATTTTGTTACATCTCACAAATGAGAAGTAACATACTTTTCTATACCGATCTTGATCTTTCCGTCGGTGTAGTCCAGAGAATGGAACCAGCCTTGCATCAGAAGAGCCCACTGGATGCCGAAAGCCGCAATCAGGAAGTTGAATCCCACGGCACCAAAGCTGTAACGCTTCAGGAAGGTCATGAGAAAACCAAAGCCCACGAAGATCATGACATGAACATCCTGAAAACCTGCAGAAAGATGAAAAAAATATATAGTCAATCAAAACCATAGGGAGGATTATAAGAAATCAGTCTAATAGAAAGATGTGTTGTCAAGGATGTAAACAAACAAATCTTGAAATATTGGGTTTTGAAAAGCTTTACGATGCAAAGAACCACCAAATATGATGATTCCCTTCTTACCGTAAATCAGAGGCTGCTATATTATACATATACTAATATATATTTCTACACATACTACTGTTCAAAAGTTGGGGGTCGGTAAGGTTTTTTATGTTTTCGGAAGAAGTATCTTATGTTCACCAAGGCTGATCAAAAATACAGTAAAAACACTCATCAGTTTTCAATTTGAATATATTTTAAAATGTAATGTATTTCTGTCATTACTCCAGTCTTCAGTGTCACATGATCTTTCAAAAACCATTCCAATATGCTGATTTGCCTATCAATTTTCTTGATGAATTTTTTTTTTTTTTTTATACAATGATAACTTTCAGGATTTTTCAGGATTCTAAAAAAAAAAAAAAACAACCAAAAAAAGCATTTATTTGAAATTGCAGTCTTCTATAACATTATAGTGGTCTTTATAGCAAGTTGCGATAAATTTAAAGTGCCTTTTCTGTCAAATAAAAAAAACTGACTCCAAACTGAATAGTAGTTCTGAATAGCACTTCACATCCATTTTTAGAAAGCAGAATAAATATTAACCAAATTTTGTGAACGTAATTTTTTTGTAAATGTGACTTATGGTGCTTTTTTGGCACAGCACGTCTCGTCTCGGCTCTGTTTGCGTTTCCACTGTAGTTTAGTGCCGCTTTAGAGTGGGCCTCTACTGCCACGACTCGTGAAAAACGTTTTCATTCCGTGTCACCTGAGCGGCAACCTCCTGTGAAACCAACAAGGAAGTGACTAAAACTGTAATTCATCGACCGGCCGCTAGAGGCTGGCTCCAAAAGGGAGTCAGTCCCATAGACTCCCCATGTTAAAATGCCCAACATTACAGCAGAAAAAAAAACGTTTACAGACTGGTTCAAAATATTTTTTTGGTCTATATAGCTAATTTTGCCCTTCATGACAGCTGTGAGGGGGTGAATCTTTTTTATAACTCATCAATTTAAATTATATTAAGCCTTAAAGTTCTGCATAATTAAGGGCGTGGCCATTTGAGTGACAGGTGGACTGCTGCTGCTGACACCGCTGTTGAGCTAGGTGGGCGTGGCTTCAGCAACCAACTCCCGCCTTTTTGTCCATTTTCGATTATCCTGGAGTGACACACAGTGACCTGCTGCCAAGATGATGACGGCCCGTTCCGCCCACTTTGTGCTTCAAATACGTTCTTCAGAATTCTGCAGGTGACGTCACGGAAACTACGTCCATGTTTTTATACAGTCTATGGTGTCGCCCCATCAAGCTCTCCCTGGATCCGCTCCTCTGTGATCAACGAGGGGAAAGTCTGTACTTCCTCAACAGACAACGAAAAAAGGTGTAAAAATGTGTTCTTGTTCAAAACAGTTGTGATTGATCCTTCGCTGGCTGTGCTGATTTAAATCTAGAGGTTCTGTTGTGTTCGAGTCACAAGTTTAGTGACACAGGTAGTGAAGATTCTCTCCGGCCAATCAGTGATCAGCAGAGTTTACACGTCACGTTTTGGTAACAGTACGGTTCACTTGGAACCTCAACCGAGGTGGTATAAAAAAAGTACCAGGTACTGTACCCAGTGGAAAACCCCCCAAAAGTGAACCGTACAGAACCGTACCGTGCCATACCATGCAGTGGAAAAGCACCATTACATATTTTATTAATATATTAAGTGCAAATTTTAACTTTGACGGCCCTAAAAATACCTAACTTTTTTTAGTTCTCACATTTTTCACAGACACCTTAGCATTCCCTTGCAGGACCCAGACCTCATTTTTTAAACCGATGCTTTAGACAAGAGGATGACAATACAATCTGAAATAAAAGAATGACTCTGAATGTACATTTACAACCAATATCCAGTTGCATCTCCATGACTAAGTACAAAAGTGTGTTTGACCTAGTCACAAACTGTAATCTGAGCCTTTTGGTGGCATAACTGAGGTCAAAGGAGCAGTGAATTCGAGAAAAAAAACAAACAAACAAACAAAAAAAGAAACCTACCTAGCAGAGCTGAAAAGCAACCACACATCAGATTCCCAGAACTGGACAGGGTTGGGCTGGTTATTGTGAAGATGTTCTAGGTTTTCTTCCATTGTAGAAATGCACAACAGCAACACAAGGACATCTAGGTGCTGATGGCACCACAAAACTAATGACAACAGACGAAGCTGTGCTTTCTGAACAAGCCCTTATTTGCACAGAGAAACAGAGCCGACTGGCCCTTTTTAGCATGAAAGCTCTTCCAGAAACTGACTGCACTTTGTCATCCTTTCGATCCGGTCTGGCATGATGCTTCACCTTGAAATGCTTTTCAACCGAAGATGCAGGAGCTACAAAACTCGAGGTCAAAAACCAATGAAATCTCGCACTGTAACAACTGCCTGGATCAGTTACAAGACTTATTAAGTTGCCTGGACTGTATTTATACACAACGAACATTTTCTGTGGCAAGTAACTCGAGTTAATTTGGACATAGCAGGTGCGATATATTTGTTTTCAGGCACATTAATAAATCATTACATTTATATAGCGCTTTTCTAGGCACTTTACATTGTGTGTGTGTGTGTGTGTTTGGGGGGGGGGGGGGGGGTCTCCTCATCCACTACCAGTTTTTGTGTTTTTAAAGTGGTATCAAATCTCACATTGCAAACAAACACTGTTATTGACTTATATAAAGCATATCATTCTTCACTCTTGTGTTTAAGCTGAGCTCCTTGAGTCTGGTCTACAAGTGAACTGCAGGAAGATGAACTCCTCCAGGAGACTTCTGCAGCCATAGTCCCAGCTCAAGCATGAAAAAACGCATTCAGTGACAATAGACAATAGATAGGTTGTGTCCGTGTTCATACACCACATGGCATCCAACACTTGCAACGTCGATAGTTGTATAACAAAGGATCGTCTGAGCAGAAGACTGAAGATCTACAGTATACATGACTGAAGAATTCAACCACACCTTCGAAGATTCAAAAGATGACCATGGATACTGATCTTTACATGAGCAAAGAGTAAATAAACCCCCTACCTCCCCCTGTGCCACCTGTCACAAAAGAACATTTGTGGTACAATGACAGTCCCATGTGCATAAGGAGGTATACAGGTTCTCAAGTGTATGAGAGCAGGAGGAAAGCTCACAGATGTAGCAAAGTGATAAACCCCGCTGTCAGTTTAACGCGTTAACTTAATTAGTTATGAAAAAAATAACATGATTGAAATATTTTAATGCAGTTAACGCACTGGCCCCGCCCCAGACCTGTACATCATCTTACATTTCATATAGGTGACTGTTGACAAATATGATGCAGGGCAATAATTTCATAAATGCAGTTAAATTCAAGATATTGGGGCAAAATTGCTCCTGTATGAATTTTTGTCTCCTTTATATCACATGATAAGCGATATCACACGAGTAGCGAGAGCAATATCACACGAGTGCTGTTTGCCCCAGTATTAGAAGTTAATATTTTGATATTTTAAACACAATATTGTCTGTTTTTCCTAAGTTTTGCCAACAAAACATAGTTTCCATAGTTTTTATTAGGCTGTTGTAGCCTAAACATTTGTGTGTAATAAATTTAGTTGAATCAAATAAAATATTTATTTCTAAAGCTATTATTTGTAATGTCTACTTAATACTTTCTCATTTAACACAAACTAGCATTAAATAATCTTTTGGGGGTATTTTCACAGCCAAATGTAATTTGCAATTAATTAATCAACACATCATGTAATTAATTAGATTTAAAAAAAATGTAATCGACTGACAGTCTTAATATTAATTAATCGTAATATAACATTAATGAATATTGATTAATCAAGATGAATCACATCCAAAATAAAAGTTTGTTTACATAATGTGTGTGTAATGTGTGTATTTATTATTGTTTATATATAAATACACACACACGTATGTATATATTTAAGAAAACTACGTTAAGTTTATACATTTAAAATATTTATATATAATATAAATTATATGAATATAAATATATGCATGGAAAATTTTCAAATTATATACTGTATGTGTGTGTATTTATATATGCATAATAAACACACATTATGTAAACAAAAACATATTTTTTAGATGCAATTATGTATGTGTTATTGATATATATCGTTTACACACACATATATATATATATATAGATATATATATATATATATATATATATATATATATATATATACACATATATACATATATATACATATATATATTTAATCACGATTATTCGTTTAACAGCACTATATATTTACATTTTATATATTATATAAATTGTATATTTTAAAAACATTTTATATTTTCTAGAACACTTGAATAATTATAAAATTATAAAAAGATAGACAAACAGACACATATGTAACAATAATAATTTATAATTATATAAAAATAATTACACAGACATACACATTTTAAATTTCATAAATATTTTTTGCATATTTTATATACACAATATAAAACGTTTAATATTTAAAATAATAAAAATATATTTTAACATCAATGTAAATAATTACTGATGTAAATGACGTGAATATTAATACGCTATACTTTAATAAAAATAATAACTTATGTAAATAATGTTTCATAAAACATGTAAATATTAATAATAAAATAATAATTTATTAATTATAATACAAATATTAATACGTATTAATAATAAATCTAACAGACACTAATGAGATAATAATATTACAAATATCTACATGAACACAACATTTAATAGACACTAATTAAAATGAGTAAACAGAATTGTGCACCTACTTGGATATCTGAAGTAGAAGTCATTCTCGATATCACTCGTTATGTTCTTCTCCTTTCTGTAATCAACCCAGTGAGTATCTGACTCCTCATTATAGCGCACAAATACCCCAAAAAGAACGATCATAGACAGCTGCCAGACGAAGCAGACTGCAGGTAACCTCCACCTGATGTTAGTATTCTTCTGCCGGTTGCACACGTCGCTGAAGCCCATGCAGTTGCCCATGTCTGCAGACTCAGAGCAGTCTGTGCTGCTGCTGTTAACAGATGTCTCACTTTTAAACGCAGCGGGAGCGCGGAGGTGTGTCCGCGTCTCCAGTCCTCGCGCCCTCTCTCAGAAAACAGAAAACATTTGCGAGAAATGTCTAAGGATTACTGATTGCTACAAGATACGCCACATGTTGCTCATTAATGGCGCTGATTTTAAAGCACCCGAGTGTTGTTGTCGAAATATTCGGAGTCACTTCAGTTCTAATATGAGTATTCAGGTATTTCAGGTTAAAGTTTTTCATTTAGTGTAAATCTGTTCAGTCAAAACTGCGTTTTTCAGCCATTGCAATTTGGATCACGCCATTCGCCGCCAAGATGTCATAATTTACGCGGGAAATTGTTTAGTTGTGTTCTAAATGAAAAGCTAGCATACTACTTCCTGATTTATTTTATTCAGTACTTAAATATATATATATATATATGCAATTATATTGAAGAGACATAAATACTCTGTTTTTGTTTTGTTTTGGTTTGTGTTTTAACAACCAATCACCCTTTTTTTATTGGATTTGGGAAAGATCAGTTTTTCAAGCCACTCAAAATTTAATTTGGTGCCAAACTAGCTATATAATATAATATATTTCATATAGATATTTAAACACATCTATCAAATAAACTAAAAAAATTGCCCATACAAAAAAAAAAAAAAAAAAAAAAAAAATTGGAAAATGTAGTTTTTATGGGTCTCTGCTGGATCTGGGTCAGGAGGAGCCAGGCATGTACTGGCCATAGGGAGATTTAATGGGTTTGTTGTTGTTGTTTGATTGGAGGAGGCAGGCGTGTTCTGGCCATAGTGAGCGTAGTGTGGGTTGCTCTGTCCATATGGAGTGTGGTGGGGATCTCCCCCTCCCCTATATAGGGTGCTGTGTTTAAACTGGTTTTATAATTGGATTTTTGCTTTTGTTAAATTATTTTTAATAATGGGATGTGTAAATTCACTTTCATATATGTGGGCTGGAATCCAGGGCAAATTTTTATTAATTGGGAGGAGCTTATTTATTTGTATTAATTAATTTATTTATTATTTTTTTATTTTTATCAATTAATTTATTTATTGCATTATGTGCATGTTATGCTTATTAACCGTTCTCTTTCTCCAGGCTCTGACTCCGTGAACATGTTGGACGTCAGTGGGCTGAACTGGTTACTCATTGATCTGACAGAATATGCGCTTGTATTCATGAATGAGACCATTAATTTTCACTGTTTCCCCTTGTTATTAATTGTGTTTTCTGTGTTTTTTGTTTTTTTTGATGTGTTGTTGTTGAGTATTTGATTATTTTTAGACAAGGGACACATCCTGCTTAAACTGGCCATTTCTTGTCTCCAATGACTATTTGACATTGACCCAAGTGGCACACTTAATGTGTACTTATGGGCTTGCATGGTATGGACCTGTAGGAGGATGGAAAAGGCTTCATGGGTGTCTATGACAGAGGTTATAGCTCAAATCTGAACTGCTTCTGGGAATTTCTGCAGCCAAACCTGCCTAGAGATTGACACAAATGTCCCCTGTTAGATCCAGACAGTTTAATTTGAAGCTTTTGCTGGAGGGTTTAAACCTCCACCAGTTTTGAGTACAGCATCTGGTGGTGTATTTACATGTGTAACCTAAACTTTAATCAACGTATCAACTGTGGATCTGCGGGTTCTGCACTGGCTGAACAATTGTTGCTATATGTTTATGGCTTTATACTTGAGCAAGTTTCTTTATTTTTTTTGCTTCATGTATACACAGAAATCATTATTCGTTTTCCCTTGTTGTTGAATGCGGTGAGTGAAATCTGACATGGTGAACACTGAAGTCCCGTGGGTCACTACATTGTGAGGAGAGGGGCTCGTTCTGCTTAAGCAAACTCTTTGCTCTCTCCGTTGAGAATTTGCATGAATGTTAAGTGATCCTTAGCAATCTGTACGTCTCCTCTGACTCTGTGTTTAATAATATAATAAACCTCTCTCTATATATAATACATAATTTTCAAATTTGTAAACAATTTAAAATTTGTTTAAATAACATTTAGATAAATAATTGTGTATATGTAAATTAAATAAATCAATTTAACAAAAGAATTAAATAATGGTTAAATTAATTTATTTAATATATCTATTTTTTCTATTTACTACATTTTTTAACACCCCATTAATATATGGTTCTTTAAAAAAAAAATGATTTGTTTCAGTTATATGATGCATTGCACCATTTTAAATTGCACACAAAAAGAGTATTAATACCCTTACGAAAATTAACCATGGTTTTACTATGAAAAACAAAATATGGTTAAACCATGGTAACCACAAATTAATTATAGTTTTGCTACACTAACCCTGGCATTTGTAGTAAAACTGTTTGTTATACAACTGGTCAGCAGCCAAAAACATGGCTACTGCTCTTTTACTATAATACTTTTTGTAATGGTTACGCTCTGGGTAATTTTATTTAACTCAACTATTACTTAAAAATGAATATATTCTTGCTTAAAATGAACCCGAAGTTTGTTGGAAATGAACATTGATTAATAAGCTGAATAAACAATACATTAATTATAAACCTTTTTTTAATGGCTTATTAAAAAATGTTTACCTTTTGATTGCTGATGTCTAATATGAGACTCACAACAGATTCACAACCTATTTTGGGTTCATTTTAAGTCACCCACATAGTAATTTTGGCAGTTTGTCCATATTTCACCCAGCATTTTTTTAGAGGGGCCACCGGGCCCTTACTTGCAGCTTGAATGTTTAGTCATCACTGCCCAAACGATTGGCATCGGGTCAAGATTTGGTCGAGTCAAAACTCAAAGCAACTAGCAGAATCAGTTCAAGTTAAAAGACAAATGTATCATCTAGACACCCTCAGGAGTGTTTGTGGATGCCAGATAAAAGAGTGCACACACAAGATGCACAGCAGGGCTCATGTTGTGGTGCGAAACAGATGACACAGGTCTCCTCAGACCGGTTTAGTGTTAGTTACAGCAAGCATCACCTGGAATTAATAGGTATTGGAGGCCTCAGAGAGCGTTTAAACGACGCCAGGATGGTTTTATGTTGTCAGGGTTGGCTTCTCTCAGGCCTGGGAGGGATTTTTGAGCTGTACACAGGACAGTCACGGTACAAAGGCAAGGCTCAGTAAGCTGAGTTTTGATTTTGAGTTTAATGCTGAAGAACTATAATGAGTCCGAGGGAGGATTCATTTCGTTCAGCATTAAACTAGCTTCTTTTTCAGGCTTCTTTTGTAGTGAAGAAATGTACGATCAAGAACTGGATCTCAGACTAACAAGTGTCCACTTACCTGGCGTCTTTATGAAATGCTGCAAATATACACAGTTTAGACATCAGGCTGTTTGTGTGGGATGGAACATTTTGTAATGGAACCGTGATATTATCAGAAATCATGTTTATAGCTTATTAGTCCTGAGACACAGCAAATAGATTCACTTAGACGTAATTTAACAGTTCAATCATGTAGCCTATTGAATAACTGGGTTTCAACGGTATGAAACATAATTTAATTAGTAATCAACATTAACGTTGCCTACTAAATATGTTTGTTATTGCGTATTTTATTCCCAAAATCAAGTGATCTTTTTTCCCAATGTGACATTTTAATCTCGTTTCACCCTCACAGACCACTAGAGGGCGCTATTAGAGAAGGACTCAATAAAAGCACACATCTTTCACTTTTTGACTCTTTATTTGTATCTGACTGTCAAATGTCAATACATTGTTTACACAATAATGAACTAAAAAACAAAAATAAATAAATATTTTTATTGCCAAAAAACGGGATGTCTGTTAGTGGATTAAACATTAAAAAGTGAGAAGGTCGTGTGACAGCACAACTGTTTTAAACATTTTTTTGTGTTGTTGTAGTGCCATACTTATAAAAAAAACTGTAGATATTTTTAATGTGTTTTTTTTTTTTTTTTTTTTTTTATTTTTGTTTTATTTTTTTATTTTTTTTACCACAAGGCATATACATATATATAAAAATGTTATCGTTAGTTATTTTTTACACCACAAGGCATATACATATATATAAAATATTTTGCACCACATACAAACCTTTATTTTGAGACAGGATATTTTGATCTGTGCTCAAAAGTGTCATTTATAAACATTTCATGACATGCTTTTGCAATTCCCTGAGCTCTTCTTGGGGCAGCAGATATTTCCGGACAATTTCTTGTACTCCGTGTCTTTATTGTATTTGTCTGTGTTTTTGAAAGGAAGATGTCCGGCGAGCTCACACAGGGCAACGTTGAAGGCCAACTCTTCTTTGGCCCCAAAACAGGACAGCCGAGGCCATGCGATGACCCTCACCCCATTCTGGGACACAGATGGGTCAAGCTCCCTCCGTGGGGGGCAACCTCGGGTGATGAAGAGGTTGTGTGCGATGTTCCCATCAACCATAATATCAGTGAGACTACAAACTGCATTGACTGTCAAATCCAGGTTTGGACCCCGAGTATAGAACAGAAAGCCTCCCGGGAAGTCCAGAAGGCCACACAAGTTTTTCTTAGGCAGGATCGGTTCTGCCGGGGAGGTTTTAATCCTCAGCTAGTGGTTTAGGTAGTAGCAGTGAAGATGGAGATGGTTGACTGAAGCAAAACCACCCAGGCTGTTAAAACCAACTCTTAATCCTGGATCAGCGCTCAGCAGAACCGTTTCTATCCTCATCTGGACCGCCAAAGGTGACACCTGTGTGTGTGTTTGCGCGGAGCAGAACCATCTGTGAGTGACCGAATTCCAACGGACTTACATTTATTTAAGTTGGGGGAAGTCGTGGTCTAGTGGTTAGAGAGTTTGACTCCTAACCCTAAGGTTGTGGGTTCGAGTCTCGACGACTGAGGTGCCCTTGAGCAAGGCACCGAACTCCCCAGCTGCTTCCCCGCGCGCCGCAGCATAAATGATACCCACTGCTCCGGGTGTGTGTTCACAGTGTGTGTGTTTGCACTTTGGATGGGTTAAATGCAGAGCATGAATTATGAGTATGGGTCACCATACACGGCTGTATGTCACTTGTTTATAATGACTTTGCACTTCCTTTTCATGTGACAGCATTGGATTGTATGGAAAGTGAGAGGGCTCATGCTGTTTGTGTCAACGTGATTTGTAGTTTTGTGTCTGATTCGCTTTATCCATTTTAATCTTTAATATACAGTACAGTTCAAAGGTTTTGGGTCAGGTTTTTAATTTGATTTTAATACTTTTAAACAAGCACGCATTAAACTGATCACGAGTGAGCGTTCTATCAGAGGATTCTGTTTCAAATAAATACTGTTCTTTTAAAATCTGTTCTTCAAAATCTTGAAAAACAATTATATACATATAAAATATTTCTGAGCAGATGATTTTATTTTAAAGAAGATAATAATAAGGAAGAATGGTGTAGTGGTTGCTGATTATTTTATAAATATTTTTATTTAGTTATTTATTTATTTTTTTTTTTTTTTTTTGAAAATATTTTATTTATCATTAAAAAGAAATCTTGTGAACTCCAGACTTTAGTAATGTTGTTAAATATGCAAATAATAGCATAATACATCAAAAGTGAGCCCACTGAAAATATCAGATATTTTTGTTTTCTAATAAGCAGCAGTTAAAATGTTTTTTTTTTTTTATTTAATAAAATGTTTTATGTAAATGCATGTTTTTGCTCTTTTAAATATGAAAAGGGATCTGGGGGGGGGGCAATTAGAAACCCATCTTAATTATCAGCATTCACAAAATTTTAAAATTAAGGATTTTACCTATTATAAAACATAAAATAGTAGGTGTACTATATTATAAGCAAAATGTCACCAAATGTCAACCAATTCTCGTGTCAGAGACAAAGGTTCTAAAAAATTTAATAAATCTTTACAAATTCCACTTGTTATTTATTAAGATATATATTTTTTTAATGACTGGTATTTGCAGAACAGTGTGGAAAGTCAGTATTATTAAACCCAACCAAATCTACTTAACTGTTAAAAACAAAAACAAGAATAAAAACAAGACCACAAAACTAGTGTTTATATAAAATCAGGATACATAATTTCACATTCAACAATTAAGACCTGAATATACATGATATCAAACAAATGTGCCAAGGCATAAATATGATCAATACTTTCAATGTGTGCTCATCACACATATAAGGGGAATGAATAAAAGTATATTTTGGAATGTGCATGTAAGATAAATTGAGTGCACGTAACGGAATGGAAGTGAATAATCTTAATATTTGGTCTCTGTAGACAGTATGAAATGTGTGCTATGTTTTTACCCATTTCGGACAAGGCTTTAAACCACCAAAAAAAACACCCCCTTATACTGCATCACATGGTTTTACCATTGACTCCGCCCTCGTTGCTCTGAATGAGGCCGTACTCAAGAGCCAGATCCAGGCAGCGCTGGGCGGCTTTCTGAATGGAGGCCTGTTTGGGATCGTCTCCTTTCGCCAGGACAGAGAGGATCTCCAGAGCCTCACTCTCCATCAGTTTCTCAGCCAGACTTTTGTCGGCCTGCATGAGGTTCATTACGATGACCACCCCACGATGCCGCAGGTCCTGACTTTCACTGAGCAGCAGAGCCTGGAAGATCTCCAGCCAGTGGCTTGTCTACACAAAAGTATGTGAATTGAGATGAAGAATGTGAGGACTTCTTAATCAAGTCAGACTCAAATCTGTACTCACTGTGTCAGGGATACGTGTACACAGCTCGGGCATCTCTCCGGTCAGCATGGCCAGCGTGCCTGACGCAGCCTTCCTCAGCCGCTCATCATCTTCACCACTGTAGAGCACCAGAAGCTTGAGACGGTCACTGTCTGGGGCCAAGTAACACTTCTGCACCTGATGCATCAAAGAAAACCACAAAATCAGGTTTTTTTTAGAAGGATTTCGATCACAGTTACGGTCCAAAAAGCCATACTGTCATGTGACATACCTCAGAGCTTAAGGCCAGATTGCACATACACTCCGTGGCAGCAGCACGGACCATGTCGTGCTCCTCAAACATGTAGCCCTCTATTTTAGGCACAGCTTTCTCCTTGATGATCTTCTGCCTGTGGGATTGAAATGTGGGTTTGATGGTTGGGTTGTTCTGTGGCTTAATGGGATAGTTCACCAAAAATAAAAATAAAAATAGCTGAAAATGTACTTCTGCTCTGGCCATCCAAAATGTAGATGAGTTTGTTTCTTTATCAGAACACATTTGAAGAAATTACAAATTGTAATTAGCATTATATCACTCGCTCACCAATGGACTTTCTGGAGTGAATGGGTGCCGTCAGAATCAGAACAGAAACATCACAACAATCCACAAGTAATCCACACAACTCCAGTCCATCAACAAACATCTTGTAAAGCGAAAAGCTGTGTGCTTGTAATAAACAAATCCATAATAAATGCGGTTTCAATTTAAATGTTCATTTCACTGGAGGTAGAAATACTATGGGTTGAGGACTTGTGTTTTAAGTTAAAAACCTCTTAATGATGGAATTGTTATCTAAAGACACAACGTTTTTCACTTCACAAGGCATTAATTAATGGTCGTGTGGATTACTTGTGATGTTTTTATCAGCTGTTTGACTCTCATTCTGACGGCACCCATTCACATTTGGTGAGGAAGTGATGTAATGCTGTTCAGATGATACAACAAACTCATCTACATCTTGGATAGCCTGAGGCTTAGTACATTTTTAGCAAATTGTCATTTTTGGGTGAACTATTCCTTTAAATTTCCGATTGAATTTGTTTTAGTTGGTGATAGATAGCTAACCGGAGTCTTTCACTGATGCCGGCCAGGTTGGTGAGGGCCATCAGAGCCTCAAAGTTCTGCAGCATCGTGCAGTCAAGAGCCAAAAGACTGACCAGGGGTCTAACCACCTCATAGACCTACACAAACTCACAAATCATGACATTAGACATTCAATTCCTGATTATAGTCAGAGAGAGGGGTGAAATAAGGTGCTGCCGTACCCTCTCGCCTGGAAATGCAATCTCAGGGTTGGATGTGATGGTGATCTTGGCCAGAGCTTGCGCTGCTTTAATCTTTCCCTGATCTGTGCTCTCAGAAACTAGCGGTAGTAAGGCCTGCATCAAGCAAACAAGAAAACGCTCACATGTTAGCTTTCAAAATTTGAGGTTCAGTAAGATTTTTGCTTTTAAAAGAAATGTACACTTAATCATAAGTGACAGTAAAGACGTGTAATGTTACAAAATATTTACATTTCAATTTTTAGATATTAGAATAGAAAGTCATTTTAAATTGTAATATATTTCTCATTATTACTGTTAATACTGTATTTTTAAACAAATAAATGCAGCCTTGGACAAGCATAAGTGACTTCTTTCAAAAACATTTTATATTTAATGCTGTCAAACGATTAATCGTGATTAATCGCATCCAAAATAAAAGTTTTTGTTTACATTATATATGTATGTGTACTGCGTATATTTATTATGTATATATAAATACACAAATACAGTATATATTTTTAAAAAGATTTACATTTATATATTCATATTCCTATTTCTTTTTTATTTTATTTTTTATTTTTTTAAAATTTATAATTTTTTCTTATTTTTATTAATTGTTTTGCTTTTATTTTTCTTGTATTTATATATATACATAATAAATAGTGCTGTCAAACGATTAATCGCATCCACAATAAAGGTTTTTGTTTACATAATATGTGTGTATACTGTGTATATTTATTTTGTATATATAAATACAAACACACATATGTATATTTAAGAAAAATATATTATGTTTATATATAATATAAAATATAAGAATATGAAAATATAAATGTATAAACTTAATATTTTCAAAATATATAGTTTATGTGTATATACATAATAAATATACACAGAACACACACATATATTATGTAAACAAAAACTTTTATTTTGGATGCGATTAATCATTTGACAGCACTAATAATAAATATACACAGTATACACACACATATTATGTAAACAAAAAAATGTTTAATTTGGATGCGATCAATCACTATTAATTGTTTGACAGCACTAATTATAATCTTACCAATCATAAACATTTGAACAGTAATGTACATTAAATGAATGGTGTGGATTGAAATCTTCTCTTTCTGAAACTCAACAGGCGAGATGAAGAATATACTTACTTTTCCTCCTCCTTGTGCCACAACTAACCCTCTGTCCTCCTGTCTCTCCACCAGAGCCAATATCACCCTGTCAGCGAGAGGAAGACAGACTTGATTTAATCTGATAAAGGGGCCATTTCCTTGGACTGAGAATAACCATTTTGCACACTGAAATCCATTTTCAAACAATCTCCCCTGATGGAACAAATCGATCCAAGGCTTAATCTGAATTTGGGACAGCAGTAGTGCCAGCAGTGGGAAAGGGCCAAAACTGGAGTGCAAATAAATGACTTTTACCGTGGCAGCCTTTGAATTTGGCCAGAATTTTTCAGAATATTTCTAGACATGATCAAATTGAAAGCAGACCTGGCGATACACTCTCTGCAGGCCTCTGTGAGGACGGGACTCTCTTGTTTCACCATACAAACCAGCGCTGACACCACCCCGGCCTCCAAGAGCTTCACCACTCTCTTTCCTACAAACGACTGGGCATCCTACATGAAAACACGAGGAGACATTACTGTAGTCACTGTAATTTAAAAAGTTCATTCATTCACCCTCATCTTGTTTCAAACCCGTGATGTTCTTTTTTCCATAACAAAAGGACAGAAAAAGAATTGAAGTTTATGTCTGTTTTCAAACAAAACTAAAGCGAGGCTTCAGAAGATGCCAAGAAATCATATTTATGGTGATTTGTTCACCATATGCTTTTAAAAAGCAGCATGAACACTCTGCTAAACATCTTCTTTTGTGTTCTTCAGAAAAAAAGAATGATTAAGGTTACATGAACAGAGAAAGCATGTTCATTTTTAACAAACATTCGTCACACTTGCCTTTGGATGCTCCTCGGGTACGTGCTGTTTAGCATATTTAGCTAGTTCCACCATCTGAGGGTCCGGCTTCTCAACATCATAGCTGTTGGTGCAGTTAACCAGCGTGGATCCAACTGCGTATAACACCGTTTTGTCTTCAGACTGCAAAGAAAATGAGAACATGAGGGAGTTGCGTAGATGTCAACGATTAGCATTATGGGCAATCTCCAAAACAGAGAGACAGGCGATACCTTAGCCAGCTCAAACATGGCCTGAAGGGCTTTCTTATCCTCCACCAGGTCCTCTTTCACATCGGCGTCCAGCGTGAGGTAGGCCAGGCCCTCGATAGCCCATCGCCGGGATGCTGGGGGAAGAGCTTCGTTGCAGAGCCACCTGGGAAAGAAAGACAGCTGAAGGCCACCTGCATGTACACCTTTGCAACTTTAGATCATTCTGCTTCTCTAAAGGGGTCTGCTTTACATAGGCACACCCATATAAAATGTGCTTTTGCTGCAGCTGCAAGATTAAAAGGGTAAAACGAAGACATCTGCAGAGGTTTAAATGCTTCTGGTACTGCATATGAATAACAGCTGAACATGAGCAGAGTCTTTGAGTAATAAAAACTACCCAAATATGATGATCCCCTTGTGACAGAAAAAGAAAAAAAAATCTTAAAATATAGGAAAAAATATATATTTTGATGTGTAAATAATGTGTAATGTTTCATGTCTACAAGAAATTTTATATTGATATTATAAAGATGTTTAATAGATCAATAGATATTACATAATCTTATATTTTAAGTTTAATATTTTTCTTTTATGTTTTCAGTGTAATAATGCAATGTCAACATAATTATATAAAATAATATTATACATTAAAATTTAAATAAATTTAACTAAATAATCATTAATAATTAATATATAAATCAATACATCAAATAATTTATTAAATATTCAAATAAAATATAGATGTAAATAATGTATAATGTTTCATGTCTACAAAACATTTTATATAATGACATTATAAAAATGTATAATAGATCAATAGATATTACATAATTTGATATTTTGTTTATATTTTCAATTTAATAACATAATATCAACATATAAAAAACAATGGTAAATATTTAAAAATCTATATAAATAACTAAGTGACAATAATACACATTAATAATATATAAAGTAATACATTAAATAATTTATTATATATACAAATAACTAAATATTTATTCTTTTATCTTTTAAACTGCAATAATACCATATCAATATAAATATCATATATAAAACAATATATAATATTAACATTTTAGTAATGAATATTAATAAGTAATATATAAATGAATAAATCAAATAATTAGTTTTAACCAATGATAAAATTTTACATGTATAAATAAAATAATTTCTTACATAATATTCACAAAATAGTAAATAATATAATACATTAATAAAAATATATTTTTATTATAAATAAACAATTTTCCTTAAACATATGAAGTTAATATATTAATTTTGAGATCTCCTTAAAAAAAAAACAAAAAAAAAAAAAAAACATTTTCTTTGCTTCCTAACAAAAAAGCACACGTTTAAACGGACAGACTGTCTATGGATGAAAATTGCTATGATTACTTTACTTTTAAAGCATGAATTTAATTTAAAAAATAGGTCTATATAATGTTCACATAAGCAGTTCATAGGGAACATATTGTGTTAGCCCTACACTTAGAGCATGAAATAATTTTTAAACCTATTGCTATTAACATTTTACATAACATTTATTGAGTTGAGTTGAGAATTGAGAATATAGAATTTTGAAATACAAACTCAAATTTGCCTGTTTTTATTCTTTTATTCCATGGCTTCCATAGACCGCTACTTGAAAACGGTCATTTTCTGCCACCAGATAGGCTCTGCCCACAAAAATCGTCATCACTTTTTGCAAACACCGAATTGGTCTATTAGCAAAGTTCAAAACTTACTTCCTGCACTGCTTGGCGAGTTTAAGTGTTGAACCTTCTGCAAACTGCTTCATGCTGAAATCGGTGCCTCCAGCGGAGCCAAGCTTGCACAAGCCCTACAAAACACACACCAAACATACAGAATTGAGGGGGGAAAAAGATAAATCTCTCATCATGTAGATGTCTTTGAGTCTGAACACTCACCACCAGTGCTCGCACACGTATCCGGTCATTTTCGCTCTTCTTGTACAGCTCTTTCAGCAGAGCCACGCCATTGGCCGTGATGAAGGATGCTCTCTTGGCTTTTCCGGCGGCGTGAATGAGCGCCTCCACTGCCACCTGCTGGTGAGAGATGTTTTCAGACGCACAAAGGGAAATGACAGCATCCATGATACCGCTCAGCTCCAGAGTGCGATTTCCCACATCACTGGGACCCTGCAGCAGGACAGAGACCGTCTGTATCGCTCGTAGTTTACTCTCCATATCTGAGCAGCCAAAGTGATACCTATAAAAAAAAAATGAAAATGGAAAGTGAAAGTGACTATGCAATAACTATGTAGAAACTATATTTATCTCACAATTCAGACTTCTGCCTATTTAGAACTTACTGGACATATTCCTCACAGAGCTTGTTGAAGTTTTCCCTCTCTTTATCACTCTTCAGGTCATCATAAAGCTTATTTAGCAGAACGGAGCAGCTCATAGGAGTGTTGTCTGTGAGCGGCGGCCCACCTTTGACCTCGGGTACAGTTCCTGCTACTTCTAGAATCTTCTTCAGCCCTAAAGAAATGTAAAAAAAGGCATCAAATGACCTGTTCAGGTGTCAAAGGATTTTTAATATCAGTGATGTCTACTAAATCTCAGATGGGAGGAGAGCAGATCAAAGCCTGTCAAACGTACCCTGGTCGATGACCCACAGGGTGAGAGAGTTGTCTGGGTTTTTCAAGGATTTTCGTGGCACCTGTTTGACCAGGAGGTTGATGGCGCTGTCACGTCCGGCTCCAGACACGCTGGATGCAGGAAGCATGTCAATGAGATGACGCAACATGGAACGCAACTCACGAGAGGGTTCTGCAATACACACAACAGCATTTTCAATTTCATATTTATGACCCAAGAAGACACCAGAAATCTCTAGAAGCACTACTATAATGACAGCGGATGTTTCGCATGTTTTATTACAGCAATATCCTACTTGTATAATTGCAAACTCTTTAAAGTTTGCAGACTGGAGGAACTATGAAAAAAAAAAAAACATTACATTACAATGCATTCTGGAATACTGGATTCTAATTGGTTAATCTGCAGTGAAATCTTTTTAGATTTGCATAGCTATGCAAGGTTCTCATATCACTATTTCTTCTTATAAAATACATTAAAGAAAAAAAATCTTTATTGATATCTGAATGATTAATTTCTTTATAGTTTTATTTATTTATGTATTTATGTTTTTATTTACTTATTTAAGTAGTCAAGTAATAATGTACTGTAAGCCAGTCATTTTCATAAAATAAACCCCTTCAAGGTGACAAAATCTCTCTGATTGATGTCGGGGTCCTGATCCAACGATTGGGATTTATTTTGCGATAACAGTCATACACTGTTATTTTATTTGACTTTATCATTGAGATACTATTATAGTTTTTATTAAGATTTTTAATATTACTTAATTATTTTGCGATAACAGTCATACACTGTGTCATTTTTAGTATATATATATATTTTTATATCTATAAAAAAAAAAAAATATATATATATATATATATATATATATATATATATATATATATATATACTAATATATATATATATATATATATATATATATTTATATATAATATAACAAAAAAATATATATATCTATATATATATATATATATATATATATATATCTATATAGTATATATATAATAAACACTTCTTTTAGTCTTTAATCTGACATAACCCAGTCTTAAAGAAGTAGAATAGTAATTCTCTGCTGGAAATGATTTCTGGGGTTAAAGTAGGTCACTGAAATGAGCTCTCAAAGTGAAGGGTGGCGTCTCACCTGGCAGTATGGCCTCATCTTTCCCTCTGATCTCTTTCTTCATGCCCTCCGTAAGAGCCTCGAACATCACCTGGATCAGATGGCATGCTGAAAGAGACACGGTGGAAGCAGCAGAAGCCATGACGCCGCACAACCTGTCCATGCCCACCTCGTTCACAATGGCCATGGTCTACAAACAAAACAATATGCATAACTTACCATGACCCTTGGGTTAAAATAATAAAGCTCATTGTGAGGGGACGTCACTCACCCTCGACTGGTGTCCGGTGCACAGGCCAACCAGAGTTCTGAGAGCAGAAAGGATCAGATCCTCCTGCTGGGAGTCAAGAAGATTCTGGAGCAGTTTGACTCCATCGTTTCTGAAGATCTGCTCAGCGCCGGCGTCCTCCCGTGAAAGCACCACCAGATTCTGAGCAGCCTGATTAAAACGCAACAGAGAACGTCTCAAAGACTGTATGTTATACATTTGAAAACATTTAAAGGCGGCCTTCCCCACCTTCTGTCTGTCTGAAACTGCCGCTGAACTGTCCAGAAGGAGTTTGAACATCTGTTGAACTCGTGAGTCTGTGGAGGAGAGCTGTGCTGCCTGTATAGAAACACAAATATGGCTTCATTTGCAGGTCATAAATAGTATCCTTCACAAGCACCACTCATAACCCACCTTCTGCTGGATCTGTGCTCCTAGCTGTCTAAGCAGGTCCTGGAAAGCTTTATTCTTGGGTTCCAGCTGTGCACATTTCTGAGCGTCCGTAAACGCCTGGTCCAACCGTCCGAGCTTCTGCAGAGCCTGCGCTCGACGGAATCGGGCCTTGACGTCACCTTGATCCACGTCCAAAGCTGAGAATTAAAAACACGACTCGGTTAGAGTGAGGAACATGAGGTTGATCACGAAGGGGAAACCCTAGATGTCATTTTTACCTTTGGTGGCATCTGCCTCTGCTTTGGTATGGTCTTCTAGTTTGAGATAGCAGGCGGCTCGGTTGCGGTACAGAACCGCACTCTCGGACTGACAGTCGCTGATCTTTAGAGCTTTGGTGTAGCAGCTGAGAGCTTGTTGCACATCACCGGCTTTAAAATGGTTGTTTCCTTCCTCCCTCAGCGTAGAGGAGTCCTGGGACATCTACGTATTAATAAAAATGCATTAAATTTGGAAATAGAATAGAACTGAACTATATAGAATATAATAGATATTTTATTATTGCAACGTGAATGTGGATTCTGCAGTCATTGGTACTGCAATATACAAAACAAATGCATTTAAAAATGAAGAACATTAAAAAAAAGTCACGGTAACACTTTATTTTAACGTGTTCTTGTTACACATGTACTTACTATTATAATCACAATTAATTATGCATAATTACATGCAAGTATCCTTAACAATAAAGTAAGTAGTGTACATGTAGTTAATTAATATTACTCAGTACTTAAATGTAAAGTGTAACCAAAGTCCCTACACAAAAAATGTGTTCGTAAATCATACATATTGCATATTATGTGATGCATCATATACAGGCATCATGACATCTGTGTCTAGAGCTGTAACAGTAACTATAGTGAAGTTGCATGGTAAACATACATAAAACTCACCTTTCACTGCGTCGTTTCGGTTTCTCAGATATAAAAAAAAAAGTTCGGGGCTTTAATACAATCTAAGATATTTCTACTTGTTTTAAACGCCGTAAAATATTCCCAGTGCTCTCAAACTGCAGTTTCTCTGTTCTCGACTGTTCTGCCTGTGTGCTTCCTGGTTTAGATACGCGATGATGACGCCGCAGAATCCTACTGGTCGAGCGTCTAGTTGCGTCATTAATATTCATGAGCCCAGCCTTGAGTACTCGACTGTGGGATTTCGAAGATCCGCCTCGTTTGCTCGTCTTGACCATATAAGGCCAACAACATCCAACATAGGAATCTATTAATTTGAATTCCGTTGTACTGACAGAGACAATAAAATAAAACATTTATATTCAACGTTTTCCTTTTCTATCTATCTATCTATCTATCTATCTATCTATCTATCTATCTATCTATCTATCTATCTATCTATCTATCTATCTATCTATCTATCTATCTATCTATCTATCTATCGCTTTCAAAAATAAAAGCACACTGAGAAGTATTCACTAAAAGTGTGACAACCAGCCCCGGTCTGGAATTGATTAAAATTTTCTGGATTGTACATTTGCTCCGTTTAACACGTACTAACCCCCACAGCAATCTAGCCAATCAGAAGCCAGTGCGCCTCAGCCCTCAGAAAACTTCACTTCCCACAATGCTCTGCTCCATTCTCCAGCTCGCGCATAGGATCACAGACGTCTTTCAGGAGGAAATAACGGGTAAATATTTGATGTCCCGTGACTGCTTTCTCGTTTAAAATCCATGTCAGCCGTTTCAAAAAACGCTAGAAGTGCAGTATAATGATTTTGAACGTTAGAAAGGTGTCTTCTGTAGCTTGATCGCGCGCTTGTATTGAAGAATAGACCAGAGCCGATGTATTTACATGCTGCACGCGCAATAGTACGCGATCGTACCTGCGGATCCAGCTGATAAACTCTTATCTTTGTCTGATCTTGAGCGGGAATGCCAGTCCGAGGTGGATAGATCGGATAAACGAGTAACTTGCCTCATGTGCAGATATAGGCTAAGGCTGTCTGTGGATGTCTGTGGCGACAAGAGGGTTTAATGATAAACCACGCGCTTAAAGGCTCAGATATCAGTTCTGATGATAACCTTCCCACACAAGAAGAGGCCATTATTTCAGTTTCACATACTGATCACTTCCCTCGCTTGTTAATTATTTATTTGCGTTTTTATATTGTAATGTATCTGTATTTTTAATCTTCTGATTTTTCAATCAGACAGTGATTACTGTGATTCTTTCCGTCTCAGAGATTGAATTATTATTTTTTATTTTAATTTTTTTTTTTTATTTTATTTAATTTTTCTTTTAATTATGATGTCTGCTAAAAGCTGATATCATAAATCTACAGTCTTTTGTCTGTTCTTTAAATCCATTTTTCACAATTTGTGTTGGACCAATATGGGATTTTCAAATTTTTAATTGCTGATGCCAATACTAATATATATATTGGAACTGGCTTCTGGTAATCTTAATAATTATCAGCCACATATCAAATAGCAGTTAATTCATCAACCTGGCTGATATAGCAGTTTATCATTATTAACAATGAACCTCCAATAAATACTTTTCATGCTAACTTTCTAATGTATGATATAAAAAAATGGACAATTATTGATTTAATTATTTTTATTATTTTTTTTTTATTTAAATGATTATTAATTTCTTGCTAGTTTTGGTTGAATATGTTTTCGGTTGCCAAAATTTCAGTGGATCAGTAATAACAATTTAGTATGTTTTCTGGCATAGTGTATTGTTTAAATTGTAAAAAAATATATATATAAAATAAAAAAATAGATAATTTGTATTATAATATCTGCTTCCAAAATCCACAGATTCAGACTTGTATGACGATTAAAAAAAAATTACATTAACAAAAAAAAAAAAAATGATGTTGTTTATAGTTGACAAAATTCGCTGCCGTGCTTTTGCACTGGGAATAATGTGTGTTTTTAATTTATTGATTGGCTTCCATTGTCTTGATTTAAGCTTCAGTAGATGCATGTGTTTGGTGCGTCTGCTCGTGTAGTATTTGGGAAAACCGTTCACTGAGGTTGTTTGTTTTCACAGGTGCTCGGCTCTCTGTTTCTGAGGCATGCTGTGGAAATCTGAGCTTCAAAATAGCAAACATGGAAAAAAGACCTTCAAACCAACTCTAGTCATTAGTTTTCTAAAACCAGGTTTACTGTCTTCCATCAAGAGCTGTTCCATTTTGTAGCCTCCTCAGTTTTATGTAGCCATTCCTGGAAGCTCTCCATTTTGGATGTGGGATCGGTTGAGCTGTTTACCAGTGCTGGAGGAAAGGCCTAATCCCAAATCCTTCTGGAGAGCGCTAAAACACTGCCTGACTCGAAGCTGACGGGATTAACTTCATATTAGATTTAGGAGACAAGGGAAAGAGAACACCTGCTTGTTTTTACAGGCAAATCCAGGCCTGGATCTCGGATCTTGTATGCGAGACGCCACCTTCCATTGTCAAGTTTGGCACACTTTGTGCACTTCCCAGAATTGCCTCCTGTTGTAGGACGTGATAATCCAGAATCATTCAGAATCAAGGTCAGACGTCCTTGACTGCAGAGAAGGGACGGTGCTCGCGTTCAGCCCCCAAATATTAAGACTAGAGACTTTGTTGGATACATTATGGCATTAAAAGCGTAGTGCACAAGCAGATCTGCATCATCTGTGTCCGAGAAGACCCATCAGCCAAGCTGGAAAGAAAAAAACGGCTTAAGAAAGAGGGGTGTAGTGAACCAGGTCGTTCTTATTCTGCTCTGCTCTTCGTTGCGATGGAGTGACCACTGCTCTGTGAAGGACTACACCCAACCCAGTAAGTCAGAAAACAACACACACACACACACACACACACACACACACACACACACACACACACACACACACACACACACACACACACTCACACACACACACACACCTGCACACACACACACACACACACACACACACACACACACACACACACACACACACACGTGGCCGTCAAAGACAGTTGGGTGGTGCTGCTGATCTGCTGGTTGTGGCATCATGATATTAGTTTAATAATATATCAAGTATTTGCGCATTTTCAAGTGTAAACTGACAAAACAGTAAAATAAGAAATGTCCGAGCATCATTTAAACCAGGGGTACTCAAGAACGTAAAATGCGAAGGGCCACAAATTACAATTTGCATCATCAGATTTTAAGACAATATTTTCAGATTTACTGATTTAGAAATACAGTTTATTACTTATATAAGTCTTGCTTGTTTAAAAATCTGGAACAAAAAATTGCATTAAAAGTTTGTTTTGCTATATTGATGCATTCATACTCAAACGGAGTATTGAACAAACTCGAAATGCTAAAACGCGAAACATTCCAAAAACGAGCAAATATAGTTCACAAATTTCTTGAGGAAAAGTATTCTTTTTTATATTTATGTAGTGCATTAATATTTTATTTTTTAAAATAGATATCACTATTCTCCCACCATGATTCTGAAAAAAAGACAACAAAAAAAACATGTAATTTATTAGACTTTCTAGAAATATTGCTGCAGTCTATTTATAAAATACAATATTCAACGAATAAATAAAAAATAATAGGTTAAACAAATGATTCAATGACTCGCTCATAAAGACTTCCCTTGTTTCATTCCTGAATGAATCGACGTTTTCTGAACGAATCTCTTTTTAAGTCACTTGTCTCCACCTACTGGCGTTACGTTGTAATTGATACAATCTTTATTTGAGCGTCGTCACTTTCAAAAAGGTGATTTATTCTATTTTGATCGCTTCTGTAGACGGCAGTGTTTATATCCGAACTATAAACTTTTATTCCAGTACTTCTGTGATTACTTGAATGTTTGTAACACAGAAACAATGATACAAAAGTACTTTGAATGTAAACTTTAAACATATTTTATTTCACTTAATTGCCAGGGCAAGTTTATCTGATATTTCTATTTTATTTCAGCTTTATTTGTAATAAATCAAAATTCTGTTAAATAATAGTAGTTTTCAGTTATTAATAATTTTTTTTAAACAACATTAAAAACAGTTTATTATATATAAATATTATATTGTTTATTAATATTTATTAAATCCATGACATTATTGTACTATAATAATAATAATAAATTTTTCTAGTGTTAATAATAGTGTTTAGCATTATTTATATACTATTATCGTTTTTATTAATATTTAGAATTTTCTTAAAAAAAAAAAGTGTATATATGTATATATATATATATATATATATATATATATATATATATATATATATATATATATATACTTCCATCTGCTTCATTCAATGTTTTTGGGCTCTGATTGGCCCTAATATAACATTTTATTGCTATTTTATTTAACCAGAATTGGCGCTGTACATCATTTGATGTATTTCATGATTTATTTTTGTATGTCGAGCCACAGAAAGCTCTAGACTGGAGTGTGCGAGAACATTAACTAGTAACAAAATGAGAACTCTTGCTCAAGAACTGGAGATGCTGTATTAGGTCCATCCCTGTCGGAAGCTGTTTGAGAAAGTGCTGTGGACATGTCCTCACCGTAATGACACATATATGCACACACACATAGAGCAGCTTTGCCGGAGGGACATTAGACTCCCTGTCTGGGCTCCCGCTGTTCAGAACCTGTGTTGTTCTTTTTTCCCCTGCTTTTCTTCAGTTTGAATGGCTGAGGACAAGGGGGGCTTTGAAGGAGGCTGGAATTGGCCGTGATTCGGTCGCACTTGACAGACTGCCGCGCGGTTCCCGCTGATCGTCGTCCCCCGTGTATATTTCACCTCTTCTCCTAGCCCTCCCCTATCCCACAAGCCCCTGCTTTAGAATTTGGAGCTCTGTGGGAGAGCAGAGGTGGACTTTAAACATCGCTGGCAAATCCTTTTCCAGCACTTTTTTACACAGCTTCATCAGAACTCACACTCTCTTCTTTTGTCTCCGCTCCTCTTGACTGGGACATTAGCATCCGTCAGATAAGCAGAGGAGGATGAAACTGAAGAAGCAGGTGACTCTCTACCTGATGCTGGACCGCGTCCAGCACGATCCCGCCAGGAGACACAGCGCCGGGAACTTTCCGAGGGTAAGTCGGCGGTTATCTCTTTATGAATTCCCTTTGTCCTGGATTACATTTTTTTGCTGGGTGGGTCTGTTTGAGTGGCTCCATTCATCAAAGTCTTCGGAGGGGTTTTTTCAGGCTAGCAAGTGTAGAAGCTAGTGATGTGACCAATTCGTTTCCAGCTCTGACTCAAGCTAATTAACTACTAAATTAGCTAGTGACTAACTCTCCCTGAGTGCTGGCTTTTTTCAGCTACAAAACCAAAGGCTTTTTTAAATGCAAAAAAAACTAATTATTAGGAAACTGTGTTGGTGTTCTTGTAGAAATTGCGTACAGGATGACACATGAGTTAGAATGTTTTATGTGCTTCGTATCATAAGCCTCAGCAAAAAAAAAAAAAAAAAAGCACATTATGGAAATTCAGATATTGTTTGTACTCAAAGCCTGTACTAAATCATTTTTCAATTTGATTGTCAGTGAGCTTTGCACCGGCAAACACTTACAGCTTCTGTGACACTTGATATTAGTAATACTTGCTAAGGCAAGGGATTTGAAGAAAGTCCCAATCCTAAGAATTAGGTTTTTACATGTAACTCATCCCTCACCCTTTGTACTAAGGATCTGAATGATACTCAAATCATGCGGCGTGTTGGGGAGAGGTGTGCTATTACTTTTCTAAGCCACCAGACTTGTGATCCGCCTGGGGGATGATGAAATGGCAGAAAAAAAAAACTATTCTGTGGATTTACTTTAAAGAAAGGAGCTGAGACGTATCTAAGGACCAGAATATCATGTCTTTTGAAAACCTCTAGAACATCCTAGAATTTTATATTTATTTTAATATTTTATATATAAAATAAAAGTTTATATATATTTTTTATTTTGTATAGATCTTGATAGTATTTTATTTTTATTTTTATTTTTTTTTTTTATATTTAAAGTTTGGTGTGTGTGTATATATATATGTATATGTATATAATAATTTTTATTTACTTGTGTGCTACTTGTATATAAGGAATATGTGAATAGGAATTCTGAGTAGGAATGTACCAATATTAAATTTCTTTGAGAATTTTTTTGTCGTCATGTTATGGCCAAAAACTGATAAATGGACGATTTTATGCTATTTTGTCTTAATACATAAAAAATAATCAGAAATTAAATTCAACCATTTAAATTTTTGCAAGTGAATTTAAGCAAACTAACATTATAACATACAGTATGAAAAATAGATATTAATTATTGAGAATTAGAAAATGTCATACAAAATGTATTTATTTACACTTATTTCAGATTTTTAAATACGTTGTGATGGCTAAATTCACTCGCAAAATTTAAAATGGTTGATTTTAATATGCAGTTTTTTTTTTTTGGTGTGTATTCAAACAAAATAGTATAAAATCGTCCATTTGTCCGTTTTTGGTCATAACATGACAAAAAATAAACATAATATTGGTACTGTAAAAATCCAGTTTGTTAGTGCTACTGTAGCCGTGTTGCAGGTCAGCCAATGCCAGTCCCGTGTGCCTTGGTGTGTCGCCCCCTCTAGAGCGCTCAGGTCAGTCATGTGATGTTGTAGATAGATTACACCTCCATCCCCCTGGTTTTTTCAGAGCCAGATTTCGGTGTTGCAGAACCGCATCGAGCAGCTGGAGCAGCTCCTGGAGGAGAACCATCAGATCATCAGCCACATCAAAGACTCTGTGCTGGAGCTCACCGACACGGGGGCCATCTCTCCCAGCGGACACCTCCCTTTCCGTAGCGCCAATGGCTCCTGGGTGCTGCCCTTTGATGGCAGGCCCACCTTTCTCTCCGTCAAGCCGCTGGATTGCCAGTTCGCACTGGCCCGCAGGAGCCAAACCGACCTGCAGGTGAGAATCAAAACGGCATCTCAGTGGGCTGAAGTGTGTGGAATGACTTGAGTTTAATCTGGGGGAGGATTGCAGTGCGGCTTTGGCATTCACTTGTTGTGGTTACAGCTGTGGTGCTCTGTTTGTGTTTCCTGGCTATCCTTGCCAAGGATTCCATCAGTAATCACGCAGTTTTGACCGAGTCTCCAACAGTTACTTTTGTAATGTCAACTCATTCAGAGGTCACCGGCTCAAATGTATGATTATGTCAGTATTTGTTCTGAAGAAAGATAAACATGTATAGTAATGAAAACCAAAGATATGAAACGTTACAGATGTGTATTAACAGAGTAATCCACTATTTTGTAGAGGAGGGTCAAAAAGTTTCACCAGAGAGTAAAAATGACTTCAGAAAGATGACGGCATCATTGTTATTTTTACACAGAGATCGGTAGATCTGTTGACTCTAGCAGTCTTTGTTGCATTACATGCCAATGGTGATCATTCAATAATGGGAAAAGGCACCAGTTTTTTCTCCCGAGTTTGGATGCCTGTAACTCAAGAAGTATTAAAGATAACACAATGCCCTTTTAGAGACTGGGTCTTAAGAAACTTTCCTTTTGGCATCTTCATTTTTAAGGCCCTGTATGGTTCGGTTCCAGATATACTGGGATCTAAATTTGGCTCCAGGAGTAAATGGTTAAATAGTACACATTTTCAGAGGTCAAAAACCAATTGTAGGACACTTTGCATACAGATAATACTATTTGTTTTCTTTTAAAAAGGAATGTATTGGATGTTTAATTGTTTCTGCGTATTTTTAGATCAGATTGAAATGACATTTGCCATCATCTAGCACTCACTTGTAATGTAACATCTTTATCACATTTTTGTGTCTCCAAGTGGAGGTTTTTGTAAAGATTTCTGGGAATTGTGAAGCGGATCCAGATGAGCTCATGCAATAACATTCGAGACAATCTCTGAATTGTTTGCTTGGCCACAGATGCTGGATGTATACTCCTTGCTGAGCTTCGATAATGTGGATGGAGGTGTTTGGAAGCAAGGCTTTGAGATCACCTACGAGCCCAACGAGTGGGACGACGAGCCCCTGCAAGTGTTTGTGGTCCCTCATTCGCACAACGATCCAGGTAGGCATTGAAACCGAAGCCCTGGCCTGAGTTTACTCTTTCAGGGTTGGGAATGATTCACTTCAACCCAGATTATTTTGAAAGAGTCAAAACTCAAGTCATAAACACAAAAGCTGTGCTTATACTGTATGTCAAGTAGTTGTCCTGCTATTGTTTTTCATGCTACATGCATAATGCATTATATCTGCGGTCTCGAGTGTAACTTGTGTTTTGTGTTTTCAATTAGTCATGTAACTGGAACTGACAAAACACAAAACCACCATAAAAGTATCATAAAATATTCACTAATATTGTTTAAATCTGCCCTAGATCTTCGGTGAAGATGATTTTCATTGAATAAACAAATTCATGGCTTCAGATTTAATTAATAAATTGGTAAATAAAATGTATAAATCTAATTTTTATTTCAAATTAAATAAGATGTAGTATATTAAATGAGTTATTATTACTATTATTAATTAAAATAATAGTATTAATTAATAATACACAAATTTGTCACATTAATTTGAACTACTCCTATGATTTGTATTTAATATTAATTTGATATTAAGCATATTTCTTTATAAGCATGCAATACTGATTCTTATGTTCACCAAGGCTGCATTTATTTGATTAAAATTACAGTACAAGCAATAATATAGTGAAATATTATTACAATATAAAAGAACACATTTCTGTTTGAATATATTTTCAAAAGTAATTTATTCCTGTGATGCAAAGCTGAATTTTGACTATCAGTCTTCAGTGTTACATGATGCTTCAAGAATTAATTCTAATATGCTGATTTGTTGCTCAAGAAACATTTCTTATTATTATCAACGTTGAACAGGGTTGTGCTGCTTAATATTTTTGTGGAAATCATGATTTCTTCAGGATTATTTGATGAATAGAAAAAGTGAAAGAACAGCATTTATTTGAAATAGAAATCTTTTTTATCATTAAATGTCTTTACTGTTACTTTTGATCAATATAAAGTTTTTCAATAAATAATAAAAGTAAAAAAAGGGCACACTACTTTTGAACAGTAGTGTATGTATCCTAATTTGGATAATATTTTGTTAAAAGCAGAACGCTGTAAATATTCTAATTGGAGCATTGGCGGCTTTTGTGATATTTATATTGTCCTTTTCATCGTTTTGAAGCTTAGCTTGCATACATTTCATCAAGCAACCTAAAAAATGTTGTAAAGTTTCAATTTCTTCTACCCTCCGTCTTTAAGAGGATGTAAAAATTTTTATTTTGTTTTAGTTGTTCATGCAGCATCCTCAGTCTAGCACCTAGCAATGCGTATCCGAAAGAGTCGTGCAGGTAAAGTGGGTCAGTTACTGGGTTTGCATTTTGCAGCGTTGGCACAATTTGTGAAGCACCTTAAGAGAAACACAATGAGTTTCAGCATCACCCACAGGACAGATACGTTTCCAAATCTGCTCGTGAACCCCAGCAGTTGGCGTTTTTTGCAGCGTTATAAAAAAGAATGAAGAATCTAATTCTTTAAGTCAGTGAGCTGTTTCCCTGTTTTTTTATTGGGGTCAGTACCATGTCACTGGTCTTTGTGGTGCTGCGCGTTTAATGAACATGTTTCCTATATGTTTCAATCAGTCTACCGTGACTCTAAATGTCTTTCTGTCATTCTGAGGGTCAGCGCTGGAACAACAGATCCGTGCTGACCCTCAGAAAGACATTTCCAACAGCCCAGCAGTGCCTCTGAATAATGAACAGACGGTGTTATTTGGAACAGGTTGTTCTTCAGGGAAACGAAGTGTGGCCAAACAGCTGTGAAACTTTTCAGTGTTTTATTAAAAGAGCATTTGTTTTTAGCACACACTTCCTTCTGTGGTGGCAGAACTAGATCTGATCTGTTTGGCGTCCTTAGATGGTTTTAACTTTGACTTTGTATTGCACTTCTTTTTGTGACAGGGTGGATCAAGACATTTGACAAGTACTACAATGACCAAACGCAGCATATCTTCAACAACATGGTGGTCAAACTGGCTGAAGATCCTCGCAGGAAATTCATTTGGTCGGAAATCTCGTTCTTCGCCAAGTGGTGGGAAAGCGCAGATGTACATAAACAAGAGGCAATGCGCAAGTGAGTAACGCTTTATCTTAAAGGGATAGTTCACCCAAAACTAAAAATCCTGTCATTAATTACTCACCCTCATGTCGTTCCAAACCCTTCGTTCATCTTCGGAACACAAATTAACATATTTTTGATGAAATCCGAGAGCTTTCTGACCTTTCTAAGACAGAAGTTTACTGACACGTTTATGCCCCAGAAACGTAGTAAGGACATCACTTGATGTCACATGGGCTATTTTATTGATGTCCTCACTACCTTTGCTGTCTATGCAGGGTCAGAGAGCTCTCGGATTTCATCAAAAATATCTTAATTTGTGTTCTGAAGATAAAAGGTCTTATGGGTTTGGAATAACAAGAGGGTGAGGAATTGACTCTCTCTCTCTCTCTTTCTCTCTCTATATATATATGTATTTTATTATTTTTTTTTTATTGTTTATTATTTTTTCTTCATAATCTTTCATCAAAGCTGGCTCTGCCCTTGAAAGAAAATTTCACTTTAAAGAAATTAATACTTTTTTTTTTTTATTCAACAAGGACGCATTAAATTGATTGAAAGTTACACTAGAGACATTTATAATGATAAATGCTTTTCTTTTGAATTTATAAATCAAAGAATACTGAAAAACAAAATGTATCACAGTTTCCATAAATATATCGAGCAGCACAAGTGTTGAAAATAATAAGTAATGTTTCTTGAGCATCAAATCAGCATATTAGAATGATTTCTGAAGGATCATGTGACACTGAAGACTTGAGTAATGATGCTGAAAATTCAGCTTTGCATCACAGGAATGAATTACATTTCAAAATTATATAAAAATAGTAAACAGTTAATTTGAATTTAATCATATTCCATCCAATTCACAATCCAATCAATTCCTGACTGAGCCGCTATGGAAACCACTTGGAAAATGTTCCACTTGGAATGAAAAATGGGTCTCTGCAATGTTGGTTGTTCTGTGCCCTCATTCTGTCTTTTGTGTTTAGATTCGGTCCCTCATGCCCACTCTTGATCGGTTCATCTTCTTAACTCAGTAATCCGCTGAAGGTTAATTGGTCTAGATGCTCCTCACATACCCTGATCTAATGTCATGGATTTCCTCACCTCATCTTGTGATCAGTGCTTTAAATTTGAAGGATCCTTTCTAAATCCTGTTTCTTCCAGGCTGATCCTCAGCGGACAGCTTGAGATGGTGACGGGAGGCTGGGTCATGACGGATGAGGCCAACGCTCACTATTTCGCCATGATCGATCAGCTGATTGAAGGTCATCAGTGGCTGGAGAAAAATCTGGGTGAGACTGTTTTATGGATGGTGTGGCTTGCTTAGCAATTAGCGCATTTGTTCTAGATGTGGGCGATGCGGGTTTAATTTTAAAAGTGGTTTGGAATATTTAATGGGTGTGTTTACTGCAGGTGTGACCCCTCGCTCAGGCTGGGCCGTTGATCCGTTCGGGCACAGCGCCACGATGCCTTACCTGCTGAATCGGGCGAACATAAGCAGCATGCTGATCCAGAGGGTCCATTACTCCATCAAGAAGCACTTTGCTGCCACACGGAGCCTTGAATTCATGTGGAGGCAGACCTGGGGTAAATGTTTTAGTTTTGGTTAACAATTACTGTACTGCTTATATGTGGTGCTTGATCATCTGGCACTTTTATGTTTTATATATGAATGATATTTAAAATTGAGGAGAAGGGTTTTGTTACATTTCTTAGCGATCAAACTTATGATTTTCTCTTTGTCGGCAATGAAAAGATCCTTTAAGAGTCTCATTGAACCATATAACGGATATCATACTTAGGGGATGTATACTTTTGACTTCTACATATTACATATATACATGTGTACATATAACTACTTATTAACACTCTGGAAACTGTAAAAACAACTCCTAAAACACATTAGGAAGCACTCTCGCAACTAGTCCAAAAATAAAAAAAACTAGCATCACGAGAGTGTGTTTTGCATGTGCGAGGACCACTCATATTTCTTTCAATAAATTTTTAATTTTAGTTAATAACTATAATAGATCAGAATATAGTGTTTGTAATCATTAATTACATGTTGGAAAGGCTTTAAATGTCTAATGAAGGTTTCGGAAAACACAAACCCTCGGCAAAAGCTCAAGTGACTTAGAGAGCTACACATCAAAGTTTATTTATTTCATTTCTTTATTTTCAGATATTGAATCGGGCACAGACATGTTCTGTCACATGATGCCGTTTTACAGCTACGACGTGCCTCACACGTGCGGCCCAGACCCCAAGATCTGCTGCCAGTTTGATTTCAAGAGGCTGCCGGGCAGTCGAGTCAACTGTCCGTGGAAGGTGCCCCCCCGAGCCATCACAGATGCCAACGTGGCCGAGAGGTGAGGCCGGAGGACTGATTGTTATGAAACCAGGGAAATAATTTGATTCGGGGGAGTTTAGCCAAAGAATCAACGTAGGTTAATTTCCTGTGTTAGCCAACAAAATTAATTTGTCCATCACCCAGCTGGCACCAGCTGTATTTAAACGGGTTGCGTTTGAACTGGGCTCGATCCCAAATCCACCGCTCTCTTGCTCTGCAGAAGAAAACCTGGATATAACAAGCTTGTAGCAATTAGTCTGCACCTGTCAGTACACTTCAGAGGTCTTTCAGGTTTACTGGAATAGGCTTCATGAGTCATTTCCTTCAAAATGTTCTAACCTGTTTTCTTACTTTCGTATGACTAGATGTTGATCTGCTTGGATGAAAACTAGGGCATTTAAGTATCATTTATCTAAGATATGAATGATAAAAAATTATATTAATTTATGTACATTAAAATAACAAAAAAATATATATTTTTAATTAATTATTTTATTTTTTGTACATTTGTTTATTGTATAAATTTTTTTTATTTTGTTGTTTGTATTATATATTTTTTTTATAGGTTTTATAAATTATATTCAGCAGTATTGTGAAATATTATTAAAAAATAACTTTTCTGTTTTTAAAATGTGTATCTTTCAGATCTTTGATGAATAGAAAGTTCAAAACAACAGCATTTTTTCTTTACATTATAAATGTTAATAAATGTCTGTTTTGATCAATATGTGTGTCCTTGCCCAGTAAAATTATTAATTTCTTTATGTAAAAAACAAAACAGTTGTATATACACCACTTTTTGTCTATTCAATGCTTAAAAACTTGTTTTTAATCGATTGCTAGTCTTAATAAAAATTTAAAATATTTGACATTTTCTGTTTCAGAGCTGGCGTTCTGCTTGATCAGTACCGTAAAAAATCCAAGCTGTTTCGTAGCAAAGTGTTGCTGGTTCCTCTTGGGGATGACTTCCGCTACGACAAAGCATTAGAGTGGGACCAGCAGTACTTCAACTACCAGAAACTGTTCGATTACATGAACTCTCATCCAGAAATGCATGTAAAGGTATGCTTTCTGATAAACATAGACTGCTCTAACCTGTAAATCAATAGAAAACTACAATATTTGTCTGTAGGTTTGTCAGGAAGAGGTTTAATTCGATCTAAATCTATTTCTGCAATGTCAGAAATCTTGTTTTTTTTTAAACAAACACAGCTCCTTCAGCTCAGCTTTTGATGTACAACTAGGAATAATTTGAATGAATAATTTAACTTGTTTGTGAGGGAAGAAAAGAGTACGGATGTTTTGGATTTCGGAAAATGTGAAATGAATTTGAAATGCCCTGAAAGTAGATCTCTGTGTTCTCAGGCCCAGTTTGCGACGCTGACAGATTACTTTAATGCAGTGTACAAGGCTAATGGAGTCGCTCCGGGGACGAGACCCCCCGATTACCCTGTGCTGAGCGGAGACTTCTTCGCTTATGCGGATAGAGAGGACCATTACTGGAGTGGATACTACACCTCACGTCCCTTCTACAAAAACCTGGACCGTGTGTTAGAATCTCACCTGCGGTTAGTGAGTGGCTGGGTTTCCATCCAAAGTTGTGAATTTAACTTGTGTGCATAATTGGAATTTTGCATAAAACATTTACAAATAAGCACAGTCACTTTCTAAATGTGCCCCTGGACCACAAAACCAGTCATAAGGGTACATTTTTCAAAATTGAGATTTATACATAATCTAAAAGCTGAATAAATAAATAAATGTGAATTTATATATGTGTTTATTTATTTTTTTATTTTTTTGTTTATTTATTTATTTATTTATTTATTTTTTATTTTGTGGTTATATTTTGTTGTTTATATTTGTCTTCAGCATATATCAATATTAATACCCATTTGTCATTACTGTACATTATAATGTTGTGATGCTTAAATTCAGTATTTTTCAGCATTTTAAAAAATACTTCATTTAAAATTAATTTTAGTTTTTTTAATGTTTAATTTTTTATTTAATAATGTAATTATAAAATATTAATTTTTAATTTTAATTACATTAATTTTTATTTTTTTTAATAATTTTAAAAATTATATACCAGCCATTTATTGCTATAACTTGAAATTATTTATCACTATAAATTACAAATAGCTATAAATTATTTATTATTTTTGGCCAGCATTTTATTAAAATATCATTTTAATTTGAGTCAGTGAATAAAGTGTTTGCACTTTTCACAGAAATCTACTACAAATGGTTCATTTATAAATGTCTCTGCAAATTAAGCTGGGACGGAAGAGTATATTTACATAAAGCTGTTACTTAACACATTGTTAACAATTCAACAAGTAGCTTTCAGTCAGAAGTATGCTAACAAGGTTTTGTGGAAGCCTTTTCATTTTTAATTGGCAACACATTTGAATTTACACTGACAAACTGCCGTCGAGGTATCTGAATTTAATCCATTATTTCAGCAACTTTGGAAAGTATCTGGTTTTATTTGCCAGAGATTCAATTATGCTTTGAATAAAGGCCTGTTCTCTGCGGCATTACTGGGGAATAATTAAAATAGTTATTCTCCACGTAGGTGACAAGTTTTTTCTCCTGAATTAAGCATGAGGAATTGCCTAATTACTGTCATTACTTAGTCTTTAATTCTATTATCATCCGTTTCTCAGTTTGTCAAGTTTCGCTGTTCGTTGTGATTTAAGACTGTGTGATTTTGTCTTTGCTGTAGAGGGGCAGAGGTTCTCTACAGCTTGGCGGTGGCTCACGCCCGGCGTGCGGGACTGGAAGGACGTTATCCCGTCTCGGATTACTCCCTCCTCACCGATGCCAGGCGCAACATAGGGCTGTTCCAGCACCATGATGCCATCACGGGCACGGCCAAAGAGGCTGTGGTCATCGACTACGGAAACAGGTCTCTGAATGAAAGCTTGCAGATTTGATCCGCATTAACTGATCTGAAGATCAAAGGAAGTCTCGCAGGGTGTTATTACTGAAATATCATCTTTAATTGACCATTTTTAGTATTTTTACAGTTTGGATTGACGACTTTTGATTTGTAAGCGGTTCTTGATTCATTCCCCCCCCCAGGCTATTACATTCTCTGGTCGGTCTGAAACGAGTGATCATTAATGCTGCACACTTCCTGGTAATAAAGAATAAAGACATTTATCGCTTCTACCAGACGGAGCCTTTCTTAGAGACGGTGAGGAACAGCCTTGGTTTTTCACAGCGTGTTTAACCCTTGTGTTGAGCTGAAAATCATTTACCTTATTTGGCATTCCCAGTCAAAAATGACAAGCCTTTTAAAGGTACAGTTCACCCAAAATTTTCATTTTTGGGTGAACTATCCCTTTAGAAATTGCTTGTAAATCTGTCATTACGCGATATAATCACCAAATATTTAATTTGGTCTTTTTGTCAACTTCATTTCAATTACTACAGGTTTTGTATTTCTTTTGGGAACTGATTAATCGTAGGCCTCTTTCATCTGAGCTCATGCACCTCTGTTTGTGAGTGAAAAATGTTATTTCTCAATAATTTGGGCAATGTTAACTTAAAAACAGGTACATAAGCTTAGATAGATGAGGCCTGTGATTAATCAGTTTCGATACAAAACCTGTGTTCATTAAAACAAGAAGCTGACAAAAATATTGAAACCAATATTTGATAAAAATAATATGTGACCCTGGACCACAAAACCAGTCATATATGAGATTATATCATCTGAAAACTGAATAAATAAGCATTGCATTTGGTGGCTGAGATTATTATTTTTGAATATGTGGTATGTGTGTTTTTTTATACATATAATATGATTTTTTGGGGAAAGAGAGTTTTGGGGCTGACCTTTGACCTCTGTTCATGTGACTGCAGGACGACAGACGCGCCACACATGACTCTCTCCCGCAGCGTACTCTTATCGAGCTGGAATCTTCTCCCAGGTAAGATATGTTATCTGTAGATCTTGAACAGATTTTATTCAGTGTGTAGATCCGATCTTCCTCCTCTTCCTCAGGTATCTGGTGCTGTTTAACCCCATCGAGCAGGAGCGTCTGTGTGTCGTGACTCTGCTGGTGAATTCGGTGAGAGTTCGGGTTCTCACTGAAGACGGGCAGACTTTACCGGTTCAGCTGAGCGCACAGTGGGTGTCTGCCGTTGAGATGAGTGGAGAGGTCTACCAGGTGTGTCTGTTTGTGTCCATTCGCTCCTGGATCTTAAAGAAAGCTAGTTTCAAAACCTACACTCTTTCTTGTTTTTTCGTTCAGGCCTCTTTCATGGCACGCCTGCCCGCTCTGGGATTGGCCGTCTTCCACCTGTATGACTCTGCTGACTCCCCCATGACCCTGCGCTCTGATACGCTGCTCAGGATTCCCGGACGGGGTCAGAGCATACGGGGTTTGGACCCTCTGCCCGTGCGATCACAGACGGTAGACGCCCAGCCGTTCTACATCCAGAGCCAGTCTCTCACTCTGGGCTTCTCTGGAACCACAGGCCTGCTGGAGGTGAGATCATTTTGTGTTAGGAAGTGAAGTGAGAAAGTAACCGGGGCTTGAGGGGAGAGTGCCACTAAAGTGACTAAAATGCCCCAGAAAGTTGAGTTAATTCCCCTGCTTGTTTTCGTTATCTGATTTGCATAATTCCTTAAGTAAATCGACTGCTAAGACAAAACAAACACCATATGCAAATGATTCCCACTTGTTTTTATATGAATAGAGAATATAAAGATGTACAATATATCAGTTATCTTCCAATATCAGGAATTTTTAATGGTCAGTCTATATTGTATGTATAAATCTCAGCTGATATTTATTTATGCATGCTCTTTTCCTCTATTTTTAAAAATTTAGATTACCTTTGCCGTCATGCAAAGCTCACTTAATCTTGACGTGACATACAGCCAAGTATGGTGACCCATACTCAGAATTCGTGCTCTGCATTTAACCCATACAAAGTGCACACACACACCCGTGAACACACACCCCGGAGCAGTGGGCAGCCATTTATGCTGCGGCACCCGGGGAGAAGTTGGGGGTTTGGTGCCTTGCTCAAGGGCGCCTCAGTCGTGGTATTGCCGGCCCAAGACTCGAACCCACAAACTTAGGGTTAGGAGTCAAACTCTCTAACCACTAGGCCACAAGTTCCCCTAAATGGTTGTATTAGTGGTGGTATAGTCGGACCAATAAACGTAATTTTTATGTGCTGTACATTTTAGTGATGCCTAAATTCACGTAGGCATCACTACTTATTTAGAATTATTCATTATAGTTTATAATTTTTTAAATGTATTTTTTATGTTTTGTTATTTTATGGTAAAATAATATAGAATTTTAATATCAGTTATTGGCCGATATTACATTTTTTATTTATTTATTTGGCATTCTATTTTGTATATAAGCCAATATATATTGTATAAATGAACTTTTTGTAATCTAAAGCTCATATTAAGTAAAAAAAATAAAAAATAAAAAAATAAATAAATTTAATAATGATTAAAACGCCAGCAAATCTCACAATGAATGTCCATATTAGTATATTATATTGTTGTGATGTCTGAATATACTTTATATATATATATATATATATATGTGATGTCTGAATATACTTTATATATATATATATATTTAATTATAATTTTTGTCTAAATATATATATATATATATATATTTTAGACAAAATTATAATATCGGCCATAACATGAATAATTTATTTTTTAATTATAGGCAAAATAGTATTGAATTATAATACCTGCCAAAACATGAATTATAATAATAAATATGAGCTTGTAGATATCGGCCCGAGTTTTAATATATGTGCACCACTAGAAAAAATTGTCCTCATAGGAGAAACAAAATGTTGAAAATCAGCTCCACTGAGCAGATATTTCATGGTAATAAAAAAGGAAGTTTCCAAGCTATGACATCAGCAGTCTATTTTTATGTTCAGTCATCTGGACAAGTGTTTTTTTTTTTTTTTTCTTATTGTTGTCAAAAGAAATGAATCGTATCCCTCTCCTATTTTTGTAGTACATATGCTGTTGTGTCCTCTTTTAGAGTCTGAGTCAGCAGATAAGTCTACGATGATTAATTCTCTTTCTCTCGTGCCCTTTTCTCCATCAGAGCGTTCGACGTAAAGACGATCCCCAGGAGGTGAGGGTACAGATTCAGTTCCTCACATACGGAACTCGACCCTCCAAGGACAAGAGTGGGGCCTATCTCTTCCTGCCGGACGGAAATGCCAAGGTAGTGTCTGTTAGTCTTGACTGGGGTGAAAAGCAATTTACCAAACAACTAACACCTTCCTCTCTGCTCGCTCTCAGCCATACTTGCAGAGAGAAGCCCCTGCAGTGCGTGTGGTGGAAGGGCCTCTCTTCGCTGAGGTTGTGGCACATTATCAACACTTCCAGCAGACGGTCCGCATTCACAATGTTCCAGGTACACTCCCTCCATCCATCTGTCTCGATCGTGTGAGGACATCTTGCCCTGTCTGATCAGTTATTCCTGACATATCACTTCAGGAGTTGAAGGTCTTTCTCTGGACATCACCACCATGGTGGACATCAGAGATCAGAATAACAAAGAGCTGGCCATGCGGCTGGTTACCGACATTCAGAGCGGAGATACTTTCTACACAGACCTCAACGGCTTCCAGGTGAAGTGCACATGTCCACAGACTCTTGAGGTTTATCAAGCTGCTGCTTTGTTCATCTGAGTCTTTAAAATAATCTTGGATTTATTTAAGCAATCAGCATGGAGTAAAAGTTCACCAGTGTTTGACTCAGATTACTCTCTGGCCAGATAATCAAGCTAATGCTCTGTGTTTTCCCTGCTCATCAGATCCAGCCTCGCCGGTACTTCCAGAAACTTCCACTGCAGGCTAATTTCTACCCGATGCCTGCCATGGCATATATTCAGGACAGCCAATACCGGCTCACGCTCCACACGGCCCAGGCCCTGGGCGTCAGCAGCCTGGCCAGCGGTGAGTAGGCTTCGCAAACGCTGATATTGCAATGATGTCGATGACATGATTCTTTTCACAAATTTATTTTTAGTTTGGTTTTTATAATACAAATTTTGGTGCCAAAACTAAAATGGAATTAAACACACTGGTTTTAATTGGATGTTATTTACATAAACATAGCCTAAGTTTTTATATGGCTTAGTTTTAATTGGATTTTATTTACATAAACATAGCCTAAGTTTTTCATAAGTTTCACTGATTTAATGGAAACTTTTTATTATTTTTTATTTTTTGTTTTTTATATTTTTTTTTGTGAAAAAACTAAAATGAAATTAAACTTTATTTTTAATTTTTTGTTTTTAATTGAATGTTATTTACATAATCTTAAAAAAAAATATATTTTTTTTTTTTTTTTTACTAAAATTAAGTTTTTTTTTTGATTATTTTTGCTAAGTTTTTTTGTGGCTTATTTAATGTGATTTTATTTTTGTGAATTTTTTTGCAGTGTATTTTTGTAATATTGGCTAAGGTTTATGGTCATAATTTACTTTTTTTATACAAATTTATTTTTATTTTATTTATTTATTTATTTATTTTTAAATACAAAATTTTGTTGCAAAACTAAAATGCAATTAAACACTATTTTTAATTGAATGTTATTTACATAATCTTAAAAAAAAAAAAAAACAGCATTTAGTCCAACTTTTTATTTGGCTTATTAAAATTAATTTGGTTACATGGTTTATTTATATATTTTATACAAATGTATTATTATTTACTTATTTTTTTTTATGTATTTATTGTTTTTTAAAATTGTCATTTTTTTTATTTATTTATTTTTTTTTATTTTAATTTTTTTTTTTTATTGTAGTTTTGTTTTTTTTTTTTTTTTTTTATATAAATTTTGTTGCAAAACTAAAATGGCATTAAACACACTATTGTTATTTACATAAACGTGAACAGCATTGACTAATTGGCTTATTAATATTCTGTTATGTGTCTAGATGCTTCAGGAAGGTTACTAAGAAACAAAAGCATGTCCTAATCAATATTTATGGGCTGAGCTTTTACCATAGTAGGAATCAAACTTTTTTCACCCGTGTACCAAATTGAGCTGACAATACAGAGAAAAACTCCCCTCGCTATGCTGTTTTCAATTCCGTATCGACTCGATACCAAAATACTGGTACTTTTTAGATCTATAGCAGTGAGTATCTTAGCAGGATGAAACATGAATCAGGGACTGAGACGGTAGGGAGGAGGAAAACACTTAACAGTGGGACACTGTTCTCTGCTTCTGTATTGATTTGATGCAGTGTATCCAATAATGAAGATGAAGTGAGTGTACTGTCTAATGTCCAATAATGAAGATGAAGTGAGTGTATGCTATTGCCACCTGGTCCTTTCTCCCTCTCCCTCTTCATCCTTCCCTCGTACGCTCTTTCCATTCCCTGCAGGTCAGCTGGAGGTGATCCTGGACCGCAGACTGATGCAAGACGATAACAGGGGTCTGGGGCAGGGCCTGAAGGACAACAAACGAACAGCCAATCGCTTCCGTCTTCTGCTGGAGAGGAGGAGCGGCAGTGGAAAGGTGAGTTCTGACTGGATACGAGGATACAAGTGAATCAAACCAGACTCAGACTCTGGATTAGTACATGCTTATTCTGACTACTCAGACGAGAAGAGACAGACAAACATGTAAATCAACCATTTATGCAAATGAAATGATTTTTTATCTCCCCCTGTAATAATAATAATAATAAAACTATACATGCTAGTGGATGCCTCAAGCTAAATTCAAAATATTTGAAGTATTGGATGAGACACACCATGACTAGATTCGTTCCTGCTACGTTTTTAATACAGTTTTATTTCCTGGCTGACTGATAAAACCCTGCGCGCCCTGACTGGCGAGAATCCTAGCAGTTTATTAATCTGATTGGAGCCTGCAATTTCAGCTTCACATGAGAGATCTTGTTATGCATACCAAAATATAGGCGTCCTGTAGCAGTGCGAGCGGTAGGTAAATGCTCGTTTCAGCCTGTGTCCTGTAGGGGGCACACTATTGTTACTCATGAGGGCTTTGTGAAGGCTCTAGGGACCGTCTAAAAGCTGGCAAGTGTGTAATAATAGATAATGGGCTTCAGAGTTTTTACACACAGGCTCACACTGATTTAAATAATATATCTTTTTATTTTAATCATGCTATCTCCTGAAAGATTATAAATAATACAGTGTCCTATATTGAACACTATGTATTATGCATTACAGATGTATTAAGTATATATTAATAATAAAATATTCCTTAATAAAAATATATAAAGCAATAATTTTATATATATATAGTGAGGGAGAGAGAGAGGGATTAACAAAGCGCCCCCTTGTGTTTCTTTCCATTCCAGTCCATCATAAGCTCTTTTTGTTTTTTGTTCCTGTCTGTCTATCACTTATCATCCTGTCTTTCTCTCCTCATGCATGCAGCCTGCTGGCTCCTATGCAAGAGTCACCAACATGATAAACAAAATCATTGCTGGTATTTTAGGAGACGGCCAGGAAGAGGTAACATTAGTGCTGTAGCAGTTTTGTGGAGCCCTAGTTCAGCTTGTTACCATAGCAACAAGCGACAGGTTTCCACCTGGATTAAGAGGCCAAAGGACGTTTCCTGTCCGCTATCTCTACCTGTGCTTCCGTTCCGCCAAACCTTTTAGATGATAACGGGCTGTAGTCAGTAGTGTTTAGAGGTAGAATCTGTGCTGAGCTCATCTCGTACCCTGACCCTAAAAAGTTACCTGATACATGTCTGTATCTTCCAGCCGGTGGACAGCAGATCAGTCAGCTTCCCGTCGCTGCTCAGTCACATGACCTCCACCATCCTGAACCATGACGTGCTGGCACTGCCCGTGTTGTCCCGGAAACACGGCGTGCCGCCCATGCGTACCTTCGCTCCATTGGCTGGCACCCTGCCCTGTGACTTCCACCTGCTGAACCTCCGGAGCATCCAAAGCCTGGTAAATGAGAGCCCTGGGAGTCAGTATCGAGGAATTTGAGTTTGTAAATGGGAAAAAAAACTTTCACGTTTCAAGTGTTTGAGATTTTGTGGTCTGGTGGATTTATTTTCACTGGTATTTATTTGGTATCATTTTTTCAGCAGGACACTCACTCTCCATCTCCCTACACGGCTCTGCTGCTCCATCGACTGGGCCTGGATTGTGGTCTGGAGGCCCAGAACCCTGGTTTCAACTGTACCACCACACAAGGCCAGGTCAGTATCTTGACTTGAAAAAAATAAAAAAATCACTAATCACTTTAAAAAATCACTTTAAGTCTTTCACTAATAAGACTTAAAAGGTGTCAAATGTGTTCGGAAAAAACAAACAAACATCATAAACATTATTCATTTATTTATTTATTTAAAATTTATGTGTGTGTGTGTTGTGTATATATATTTACTTATTAATTTATAAAATATTTATAGTGTTAAAATGTCTTGTTATATATATATACTATTATCGTTTTTATTAATATTTTGAATTTGCTTTTATTTTTATATTTTCAGTTTTCATTTTTAGTAATTTTGACTGCGAAAATACCCACAAAAGATTATTTAAAGGTATTTTTTGTGTTAAATAAGAAAATATCAAGTAGACATTACAAATTGTAGCTATAGAAATATTTTATTTCTTTCAACAATAAAAAAAAATTATTACACAATTATTCAGGCTACAACGGACTAACATAAACTATGGAACATAAAAGAAGATAATCTGAGAAACATCTCAGTATTGTTTGTTCATACAATGAAAGTCACTGATAACCAAAATACCAAAGTCCCTTTAAGAGTATTAGTCTTTGAAAATACCTTCTTTTATGTTCCACAGAAGAAAGGTTTGAACGACATGAGGGACGTGAGAGTAAATGATGACTGAATTAAATTTTTTGGGTGAACTATTCATTTAAAGTTTTTATTATTATTATTAGTATTATTAATTAAATGATGCTCTAAATAAGACACTAAGTCTGCCAGCAGGTGGCGGTAGATGTCTTCATTCAAACAGCTGATTCATTTGGGAATAAAGTAATTGGCTGTCTTTATGAGTGCACTACTGAATCATTGATTCACACGATTCGTTCAAAACGCGGATTCATTCAGAAACTAAGACGCAACAATTCTGCTATGGCTTTAAAGCTAATATATTCTTGGCAAATTTGAGCAAAAACATGTTGAGTTTAAAATATAATACAATATCAACTTCTTATTTACTGAACTGATGTATAAAATCATATTTAAATTTGTGATATTCGGGAATAAAATCAGCACTCGTGTAATACTACTCTCCCTGCTCATGTGATATCACTTATCATATGATATAAATATGAGACAAAAACTCATACAGGAGCATTCTTGCCCCAGTATCTTGAATTTTAGGGCATAAGTGCATTTATGCTCATATTTGTCAATGGTCAACTGTATAAAATGTAAGATGATGTACAGGTCTGGGGGCGGGGCCAGTGCGTTAACTGCCTTGAAATATTTTAATTGCCTTATTTGTTCATAACTAATTAATTAATGCATTAAACTGACAGCCCTAGTACAGACAGCCATTTAATTAATGCATTAAACTGACAGCCCTAGTACAGACAGCCCTTTCTTTTTTTTTAATATATTTTATTTATTCCCCCACCCCATGCCAGAAGTAAATATACATATGCACTCACACATGCAGAAGTATATACGTATATACACGTATAAACGTACAACATCCATAAATATGTATATATACACATACAAAAAAATAGGAGAAAGATACATAAATAAATAAATCCTTAATAAAATATACCAATACCAATGGTTAACCTATAAGTAAAATCGGTCTTAAGTACCTTTGATTAAAAACAATACACCAGAATGTAAATTTTTTTTAATATTACAATTTAAGTTTGATTTGTTTTTATTTCATTGTTAGTTATTGTGTATTAGTCACACACACACACATTGTGTATTAGTCTTTTTATTTCATTGTTAGTTATTGTGTATTAGTCACACACACACACACACACACACACACATATATATATATGTATGTATACAATATGAGTATATATATAATTCATTTAGGTGTCTAAATGCTTTGTTCAGATTGATTTGAAAATATTACCATACTATTACTTTATATTTCTGTGTGAGTATTTGATATTTTTGCGTTGCAGTCATGTTTCACTTCATTTGAACAGGTCTAAGCTGTGTGGATGCATGTAGGTCTGATAAAGTCTATTTTTAGTCCTTCTGAATCTGAGTCTCTGATCTGTCTTCCCAGCTCTCCATTTCTGGGCTGTTCCGTGGGCTAGATCTTCAGCTCCTTCAGCCCATGTCTCTGTCTCTGATGCACCCTCAGCCTCCGCTCTCCAACGACTCCATCATCAATCTGGAGCCAATGGAGATCTCCACCTACAAGCTCAAGCTGTGCTAGAACGCTGTTGCACCAGAACCGGGCTCTCCGTGTGGACCCTTGGAGCCTGCGCTAAAGCAGAGAACCACAGCTGGATGAGCAGAGGACTCTTTTGGAGATTGTTTATCCAGACTTAATGTATCTGAATCAACACGAAGGCGCTAACTAAACCCTTGTAAAATGGGAAATAAAGACTCGAGGATGAGATCGTTCCAGTCAAAGTCAGATTTGGTAGCCGGCCCGGGTGCTGAGATAAGAATGTCCGTGTGCATTTTACTTTTCAGAGAGATTTTATCAGGCAGAGCACTAATCGGTGAACATCTTTTTATTCCAGCAGTGCAGACTGTTGTTTTTGAGCTCTATTTTTTTTCCCCCTTTTTGTCTTTGGCTGGAACTGCTGACAGTTTCTCGTTCATTTTCTCATTAATTCATTCATCCCTGGAGTTCGTACTGTATGTAAATAACTCAAAAACTACATACACTACTGGATCTATACAAAATTGTGGGACTCGGTGCAATATGTGAAGCTTTGTTTCTCCATTTTATTTGTTTTCTATTCCTAAGGCCTTGCAAGCTACGCTTGAATCTGTGTTCTTGTCATTCTTTTATTTCTTTATCTCTGCTGTGGACGGTTCTGCCTACGCTCGGCGGCCACACGTTTTTTGTTTTTTTTCTATGAATGTCAATCACCCAGCTAGGCCTGTGAAGGCTGCCAGTGCTGTAACAGACGCGGCATTTACAGATCTCTTTCTTTCAGAATGGCTCCCGACGCTCCGCTGACAGAAGAAGACGTCCGTGATCCAGCATCGGTCGGGTCTTCAGATAGCTCTTTCATTGCTTGGCCTCAAATCGCGTGACGAGAGCTGACATTTACAATCTTTATCCACCGTATCTTCTGTTAATAAATAAAGCTGCTTCTTAATAAGCTAGCTGGGGATTATCCGCAAAACACATTTTTGTTATTTGTACCATTTTGATCGTGTGTGGCATAGTAACAAGCCGCAGAATGTGCATTTATACTTTGTCATATTATATGCAGGTTTGAGCCGTATTTAAATGCAGTAAAGGAACAGACCGAGACCTAGATCAGTTTAGTCATCGACATACTGGCAGTGTTTTCAGGTAAACAGAACTCGTATCCGATTGTAGTGCGGGTAGAGATGGGTTCCTGCACTCAGATTTAGCCCATTTCCCAAACAAAAACTCATTTTGGCCTTATTTTGTTGTAGGAAACCCATCTGTAATGTGTAGCAGAGCCATCTCAGTCGTCCCTTCTGGCTTTTGTCTGTTGAGCATTTTGAACACGAGAATGCTGTCTGTCCGTCAACATGTCGTGTCTCACCTCTCCCAGCCTGTCTGTCTGTGTCCCCTGGGAAAATCATAAATTACATACAAATATTCTCACTTCTCCGACTTCCAACTCCACGCCTGACTATCTCTCTGTAGTGCGCCCACGTCCATTTACATCAGTCAGGCCATCAGCCGGCTTCTCAAGCTAATCAAGTTCCGGAGTAGAGTCCTATCAGGAAGATAATTCCCCGCAGGAGGAACTCAGAGTATGGAGTGCCAAACGTCTGTTCGATTGCTTTGGAACACATTCTGGCGCCCAACGTAGAGCGCGCGCTTGCTCGCTCCTGTAATTCGGTCTGATTCATTTCCATGCTTGTTTTTCCTGTGCGTACGCATTCCATACTGGCAGATCTCTTTGTTAGATGTCCTTTATTTGTTGTGTGTTCTGAGATGGAAATTATTTATTTATTTTTTCTAAAGAAATGACAGTGAATTGAGAGGTTAATTTATTCTTTTGTTGTTGTTTCTTTTTTATTTTATTGAGAGTGTAAAAATGACTCGTAAAAGCAAATGCAAAGACATAAAAGTGGACGTTTAATAAAGATCACACATGGAGAAAAAAAAGTGATTCACATTTTGAAGTGATATTTTGCATCGGAATTGGCTTTCCATTGTTGTCAGGTGTCTTGAAGCTTTGTTGTTGTGCTATGAAGCGCGGACAGGGGGCAGTATGGAGTTGTCTGCATTTAACAGCGTGGGGTGTGAAATGTTGAGTTCACTTAACAAAAGCTCACAAGAGATGCTTTTTATATCTTAACATCCTCTGTGAGAGCCTGGATATCGGGTACTGATTTACCAGACAGTTTTTGGAGAGAACTGGAAATACTGCTGTCCTCTCACAGTGCTGACAGGTCTACTGAAGTCAGACTGGCCTTTTTTTTTTTGTTTGTTTGTATGGTTATTTTTTTTCGATGCCCTTTCACGCTCAGCTGAGACCAGATTCGGTTTCCTCCACAGCAGACGCGTTTGTGTACTAAAAGGGCGGCTTGCTCCCTGAGCCCAGGCGTTTGAGAAAGAGGCCATTCTTCTTAATAAGTCTGAGGGCTGAGACGGCAATAAAACTCAATCTCGCCACTGAAGACTTTAATAAGATGACAAAGGCGCTGATAGAGATGGAGACGTTTTTGAGGGATTAGTTCGGACAGGAATGAAAATGCTGTCATTTATACTCGCCCTCATGTTGAGCAAAAGCGGTATGACTTTCTTTGCCGGGTGGAGCACGGAATAAGAAACTCTGAAGAATGTCCTAGCTGCACTTTTCCCATACAATGTCCATGGGCTTTAAAGCATTGAAAATGACCAAAAAGCTCCAGAAAGTAGTTCATATTACTCATTTGCTTTATTCTGAAGCATTCCTTGAGAAATCGAAGACGTTATAACCACAGAAAATTGTCCTCTGCCTTAGTTCTGGAATTGATTTTGCATATTCAGAAATTACACAAAGATGTTTGTTGTCAGTGATTGGTTCTTGCATGTCTCAAGCGAACAAATTTTGCAAACAAAGTGTGCATATATTTGGCCATTCACACCAAGAATGCGAACTATATAGCATATGTAAAAATGCATAGTAACGGTCTGCTTATTATAAATGCACGCTGCAGTTTTGTCATCTGCCACTTTAAATGCTTGAGCTCTTCAGAGCTGGAGGATTCTGATTGGCTGTTAATGTTTTTTGTTATTGAAAAGCTGGGAAGATGTTTTCTTTGTACACAAAAAATATTCTTGTATCTTAAAATAACAGTTGATCACAGTTCTTACTACCTTTCTGGCATTGCGTTGCTGTCTATGCAGGGTCAGAAAGCTCTCAAATTTAATCAAAAATATCTTAATTTTTGGTAGTTTGAAGATGAACGAAGATCTTATGGGTTTGGAATGACACGAGGGCCAGTAGTTAATGACAGAATTTTCATTTTTGGGTGAACTAACCCTTTAACGGAGTATATTCGTCATCTTTGGTGTGAATGACCCTTTGAAATTCCCTTTTGTCCCTTACACAAATATCATATGGTTTCAGAATACAGCACAGGAGTCACATGAAGCAGTTTTGCTACACTTTATTTTTGGAGCTTGACAGCTCTTGTATTCATTCTATAGAAAAGAGAAGCGTGAACCTTGTTCACACCATCTTGTGTGCTCTACAAGATTTAAAAAACGGTTTGGAACTGACTTTTCACTGAAATAAGATCAAAGCATATTTGTGAGTGAATAAACAATATGCTTATTGCAAAATTAAGCCGAACTCAATAGCAACTCATCTGATATGCTCATTGAAGTGTTGAATAAACATCCTCACACCAGCTCTGAAATTCCTTGTATTTTGCTTCGGATGCAAGTCGCGCTTCAGTTCAAACAATCTGGCACCACCTACTCGTTCTGAATGTCTGCATAACTTTTTCTTTTCTACTTCCAAAGAGCACATTGAAGCTTTCCTCAAAAAACATGACAAACACAATACATCGCACTAAATTCAGCCTAATAATCATTTCAAAAGAACAGAAATAGTGCCTCGTTTTGCAGGAACTGAAGATCTCTCTCCTTCGGCCCACTAACGAGTCTGATAAAACCTATTAAACGATTGTGGAACATCTAAGGAGGATAATAAGGTACGTTCAGCAGATTTTCACAGCGCTTGAAGTAAAAATACAACAGTGTGAACTGATGGCAGCACTGATTTCTTGTACTATTAGTCAAAGACATGCTTGTTACATTGGCGGTCGCATGGCAAATCAATGGGAGTGAGCTGAGCATGAGGGAAGTACATTTCCAATATTCCCTTAGAAGAGCAGCGAAGATGAGGAACAACGTGACATCGCTCTCGCCAGTAGCTGGACCATCCATATTTCTGTCTCTTTGCTCAATTAGTATGTATGTAGCAGCCTCAGTCTCACTTATAATGCCAAGAAGGCAAAAGCTTCCAGCACTAAATATGAGATCCTGTTCCTCCCAGCTGAACTAATTATGGAAAGCATTTTAAATGTGCCATTTCCATAAACTAGTTCTCTCCTCCCTCTTCTGGGAGCTAGTCAGTGTAAGTTTTCCTCTGCCGTCATGGAAACATGGAAAGTTTAGGCCGTCCTATGAAGTCCACATGAAATATTGATGATCACCCACTGCACGCCTCATGTAGCGAAGTGCATAATGTATGCGTTATTAATTTAGACCAATGGTGCGTTTCTCAATGTGAATTATGGCCAATCGGCATCAATAAATAACCAAACATTTCAACAGATATTCAAGTACTTTTAAACATCATTAAATAAAACACGAAAGCAACAGATGTTTGAAGTTAATTTAATGACTGCAGTATTGACAGACACAAAACTATCAAATGCTTTAATGCAATGCTGAAAGATGTGTTATAATGAATCATGCTTCTTGTGTTTTTCAAAATGCTAATATAGCTCAGAATGGCATACATCTAACATCTAATCTACTGCATTTTAAGGCATCATAGACATGTTTCGTTGATTGGTAGCAACATCATACTGCCTTCTAAGATACATCACTGTAAAGGCCTTTCCACACTGGGCACGAAAAAGCGAAAGGAATATCAGCCGCGATGACGCTCTGGAATAAAACAACAGATTCCTATGAATGCTTCCAACTAGACCGCGAACATTCGCACATTCGAAAACACGGGCTGTCCAATAAGATCTGAGCATTATATCACATGGCCAGAGCAAGTGCTGCTCCCCAAAAGGTCGACGCTGTAGTGCTAAAAGCTCAGAAGACTGTATTGTGCACGAGCGTAAAGACACAGAAGTAGAGGACTTGTTTTTCCGTATATGTTTTTATGTAGCTCATGGTATTTTTTTTTTTTTAACAATAAAGGATGTTTATGACACATGACAAGCAGATAGCGTTCAATCCATTATAAAACATACAAGTGCATGTCTGCCTATTATAGAATCAAAATCCATTTTAGATCACAATCGGCAGTTATTACAAGCACTCGATAATGCTTTTAAATAATTACATACATTTTGAATGTAGCTTGATGCTAATTGTACCTTTAATTATATTTTCAGATGTATTCTTGTAAGCATTTTGGATAGTTTGTGTTTCTGATGAAGAACCAAAAGTTATTTATCTTAATTTAATGCTGTATATTGAGCAGTGGACGATGTAGACCATACGATATACATGCGCTACATGATGAAAAAAAATGCATTGCTGGTCGGCGCCACCTAGTGTGCAGTCGTGAATTAGCAGAAGGTGAACAATCGTTTCGCACCGAAAGCACCGTTCGTTGGCGATTCGCCTCGCTTTTTTGCATCACGCTCAGTGTGAAACTGCATGTATGAGCTAATCCCAAAATGCATTGCGACAAGCTTAGTGGAAAAATTCATCCATGGCTTATTGATTCTGTAGTGGTTCAAGCACAAAGTGATGACACCTTTGGTAATGCAGAAGATATACTGACATTTCACTAAACTCCAGTAAGTATGGATGATAAATATAATTAAACATCTAATTATACTGAACTATTTATTTAGTATGGATAATTAAATGTAATTAATAAATAGTTCAATATGGTATAATAAGTAGTTTAATATAATCAGTGCCAATCCTAGATTTCTGGTATTTTGTGTATAGGGAGGATCGGCTGTGAATAGAATGAGATTGAACTGTTTTGGGTTGGTAATACTTTTGAAACAAGTTTCTGAATACAGTACTGTGAAATTATGACAATTTAAAATAACTCTAATGGCAAAGCTAAAAGAACAGTATTTGTTTGAAATCGGTGATAACTTTATAAATGTCTTTACTATCACTTTTGATCATTTGAATGCATTCTTACTGAATAAAATTTAAATAAAACAACATTTAAACATTAATGTAATTATATATTAAAGTATGGAAAATAAAGTCAATATAAAATGAACCCAATTTTTGTGTGTATTTTTATTCTTATTAGAGTATTGCATCATTAGCTTAGCTGCATGCTAGTCAATTCTATTTGAATCAATTATGAGTTGAGTTGCCTTTGTGGTTGCCTATGGAGGGCTCTCCGAATCTGTTATTTATGAGCTCCTCTTTCGGTTAACATGCTGTCTTAGAAAGTAGCTACCTATGTAGGCAGTATACTAGCTTTTTGGAACAGCTGAACTGTATGGTTTATAGTGCCATTGTATCTTTGTTCCACTCAAATGTCACATGATTATTAAAAAAAACAAAAAAACATCCCAACCAGAGCTCCACAAATAGCAGCTGAATTCATGTCTCAGGGCTGACTCTGACCTTTTGAGAAATATATGACACATTTCCTCTTGAAGCTCCTTTGTGTTAACACTGACAAGTTTTGAAGTCAAACTCCGATGTGAAAATCAATAAAATAACCTCTGGGACAAAGTTTTCTTTTTGTTCAAACACTACTATTGAAAACCAATAATTGAAAATCACTGAGCTATTTGTTAAGGTACATCCTAATTAGCTCAGAGACAGAGGAGACAAAATGAACCTAAATGATCTAAAAAAGTAAAGTCAAAAGTCATTTTTATGACAAAAAAATAAATTTGTTGTTTATCAAGATGTGTCTGATCGTGAGCTCCTCAAATCAACCTAAGACGGTACTGTATCTTGCTTGACTGACAGATAAGATCTCTACATCGAGCTGTGTTTCAGTTTAAGCATTTCGATCGTTTGTTTGTCTGTGATTCCCACTGTTCTGAATCCGTGCCGGAGGCTCTAAGCAGGCAGAGGTTTGCGTGTTATCTAATTCCATGCTGTTATGGTTCACTTTGCTGATGCTGTTGCTACATCAACATTGCAACAGAAATTATGCACAGTTAAATCATTCCTGATCGAATCAGTGGAACTGTCCCAGAGCTGCCTTTGACTAGCAAAGAAAGCAGAACGTAGACTTTATTGTCAGGGTGTAAGGACTTATCGCACAAATGATGAGTGATGTAACGGCAATGGAAGTTAGAGAAGTGCAAGAAGTTTTGAGCATAAAACAGTCTGAACTTTTAATAAAAGTTGACTGGAACAAATTACAGCCCTTTTGTTGTGTTACAAAGTCACTCAAAGTTACTCAAAGCCTTCACGCGCTCAAACACACATACACACACACACACACACACAGATGGTATTGATCCTGTTTAGTGGTTCAAATCTCAGGGCATTAGAGCTAGACCACTAAGATGAATAAAAGTTAAAATAAAGGGAATCATTCAGCGCAGCCGAGATGTCCTGGGTATAATCGCATTCGGGTCAAACTCGTCAAACCGCAACTGCACTATTATAACTCATTAAGGCATTCTCTCTCTCTCTCTCTCTCTCTCTCACACACACACACACACACACACACACACACACACACACACACACACACAGACACACACATAAACGTCACTGTGGATCTATAAGTCTGAGTAGTGCAGACTAGTTCTGTATCCTAATACAAGGAAGACAGATGTTAAAAAAACACCTACGCGGGGCGCTAAAGAGCACTCTGAGTCCGTATAAAAGCAGTCTTTTCGCTGTGATACTCCAGCTCTTCGCTGTCTGACTCAGAGTTCATTCCTCCCGCCGTATCCTCGTCCCCCCACACAGTGGGGATCCCCCGGTACGACACTTTTCCCCGGCCGAGTCCGAACCCGAAGCCCACTCGTATCCCCCCTCCGCCCGTGTCAATCACCGGCAGTTTCTTCCTCCGGCAGAACGGGGCACTGGCTGCTCCGGAGTGCAGCTGAAGCAGCACGAAAACAGCTGCAAAAGTGGCCAGGATGAAGGCACAGCTGAGCACCGCCACCAGCGCTGGCAATCTCGAGGATAAGCCGGGCTCGGGCAAGGATTTATCCGAGTTGGGATCCACCTTGTGCTGGAGCACAGGAATGCTGGGCAATTTTCGCTGGTTCTGGTGCAAACAAGAAGTGACCACTAAGTGACTGTGGGAGGGACAGGAAAGACATTCAATCTCCCCGGACCCGAAGCACGTCAGGCAGGACGGGTGGCAGGGCAGGCACGCCTGTACGGTAGAGTGCTCCACCCAATTGTCCAACGACAAGTTGAGCACCTGCAGCCCCGAACTGAAGCCGGGCGGGCAGGACTTCACGCAGCCTTGCAAGAAAAGCGAGAAGCCTGTGCTGCATTCTGGAAAACAGAGATTGGAAGAACGCTTAATTGCAGATGTTACGAATCTTTAACGAACATGAAATGGCATTTGAAACACATTTGACTTTCATAAAAACAGATGGAGCTAGGATATTATTGGCTAATATTAGTTTTCCCTGCTCTTGCATGATTGGGTTTTGTCAGCAGAAGAGAAATTTAGTTTCAAATGTTGTTGAGATTAAAGTGAATACGGAAATAAACATTTCTGGCAACACTTTACATTTATTACATTAATTAATGAAATGGGTAATAAACATTTTTGTTTATTTATAATTTAGGCCAAGCCAACTACCACAGCTATATTCATGCCATGAGACAAAAAAAAAAAGACAAAAAAAGAGATATATACAGTATTAATAGATTAATGTGTGTGTGTGTGTGTGTTTGTGTGTGTGTATGTATGTGTATATATATATATATATAGATATATATATATATATATATATATACACACACACAAGGGCCTAAAACTAACTTTTTGCCACACCTGCAGTGACATGATAAAATTTACCGGCCAAAATGTATTTTTTAACAGCCATGAAACTCTTACTGCAAAAACAGACAGTTATTACTACTACAATGACTAAACATATTTACAATGTTTTTAATTTGTCCTGCTGGTGCATTTTCCCTCAATTTTCCCTATTAATTATAGCCATTTAACATTACAGTATAATTGAAAGCCATTATTTTTAACATTTAATAGGCTCTGAAATATATAACAACTTTTAATTTGTGATTTTAAAACAATCTTTACATAAACTATGTTATATATGCATAAACTATACATATCAATCTTTGTTAAAGCTATAAAAGTTAATCAGTGACTAGAATAGTCCAAGGATTTCTATTTTTCTTTTGTTCTTTGATTTACATCAATGACAGACTTCAGCAGGTTACATTTTAAAATCAGCGCTGTCTCTTTAAAACCTGATGAATAAGAAGCGGATCTGACTCATTTCCGATTTTCTCCCAACTCTTTACGGTCATTTAAAACTTTAGAACTCATTTAAGACTATGTTTACAAGGTAACTTGGTAACTGCGCTAACAAATGCTGTTTTTTCAGGCACGATGAAATGAAAATGAGACCAATCGGATCAATCACAGCAGTTTAGCGTCACACAAAGGAGGGGTTTGGGAAGTCATGGCCTAATGGTTAGAGAGTCGGACTCCCAATCGAAGGGTTGTGAGTTCGAGTCTCGGGCCGGCAGGAATGTGGGTGGGGGGGAGTGCATGTACAGTTCTCTCTCCACCTTCAATACCATGACTTAGGTGCCCTTGAGCAAGGCATCGAACCCCCAACTGCTCCCCGGGCGCCGCAGCATAAAAATGGCTGCCCACTGCTCTGGGTGTGTGTTCACAGTGTGTGTGTGTGTTCACTGCTCTGTGTGTGTGCACTTCGGATGGGTTAAATGCAGAGCACGAATTCTGAGTATGGGTCACCATACTTGGCTGAATGTCACGTCACTGTCACTGTCACTGTCACTTTCACTGTTTGGAAAAATTCATGTTTGAGCGAAGAGTTTGGGAGTCGTTGAGAAAGTAAGGTTAAAAATACATGCATATTATAAGACAATGAAAGTGTTGTTTTTTTTTACCTTGCATGCATGTCAACCTGTTGTTGGGGACTCCCAAAACCAAAATCTAAACTTTCAGTACCCATAATAGGGGCACTTTAAAATTGATAGTTCTCAATTATACTGTAAAGTTGAATGGCTATAGTCAATGGTTAAATAGTAGGAAAAAAACATTTCCTAGAGACATCAGTAGTATTGGTATCAGTGATACTCGCCTTCAGTCATAAAAAAATATGCCATTAAACAAATATTAAAAATATGCTGTATTTATGTTGCTTCTACATTAATTTGAAGATTGAATGTGAAATTATTGCAATATAAAAATATATTTAAAAACTTCAATGTGGGATTAATCATGATCAATTTCAGAAAGAAAGTGGGATTAATTAGTTAATTTTTTGACAGCACACACACACACACACACACACACACACACACACACACACACACACACACACACACACACACCACACACACACACACACACACACACACACACACACACACACACACACACACACACACACGTGGTAATGTATGAAAAATCTAGTGTAAAAGTATTGTTCACTGTTAATTCATGTTAAATATTGTGTTGACCCTATTGTAAAATGTTAGCACATTTGTTTTCTAAAAAATAACATGCAAATAGTGTGCATTAGCATAACCTGTCTGCTGAACTGCTGTCATGCTGGAATTTAAGGGTAGTTAAACTGTCAACATCTTTATAACTAGGTACCCTTGTCAAAAACAAAGGTGCATATATTTGAAGGTATTTATTCTGCACCTTTAGTAGTGCAAGAACACACATTAAGTATGTGCTACAGTCTGCACACTTTCAATACATGAGTTAAGCATTCACATTTGCATTTGCATAATTGCCAGGAGAATGTTTCTGGAATAAGACCAGGTACATTTATTACAGATAATAAGGTCATTTCATGTTGTGCTCTCATTTTTGGTTCAAATGGGACAAATTATTCACCTAGTAAAATTCAGTACTACCTAGAATAACAAGAACACCTTATGAAAAATGAGTGAAATAACTTTTTAGCAAAGTTTGTTCTTGACTGCAGCCACAATATGGGGCCATGATGGAGAAATCCATCATCAAGTCTACAGCAACTTCGAACTATAAACTTAAGCATTTGATTAACAAATTAAGGATTGTTTACTGCCCTCTGAAGCTTGGGAAGGTACGACCTTACATCAAGAAAAGGCTGAGGATTTAAAAACATTTCCACTTCTTTAATAATGCACAGTTTATCTAATTTAAACCTCTCTGGCATCACTCTCAAGTGTTTTGCAATATTTATACTCATAAACATATATTAATATTCATAAGCACAACAGCAGTCATACTGAGACATATGGAAATTTCTATATGACAGAGAGGGTTTGCCAAGAGAATTACTGAGTGTGTAAATATTTTCTTCTGGTCATGAATGTCACCGCCTATAAAAGCTTGTCTGGTGTGTTTTTTGTATGCCCCTTGGTCCATGGTGTGTCTTACCGATGCAGATCTGCTGGGCGTCAAAGGTTTTGCAGCTGTTATTTGAAGGCCGGGTGTAATCAGAAATGGACGGATCTGTGGCACTGGAGCCGGTGCCGTATAAGATGAGGGTGAACTGAGAAAGAACGCCTGTGGAAATGATACTGAACTTTAAAGATGCTTTGATCATAAACCAAAACACAAATGGCATTCACAGCACAAAAAATAATTTTCTTAACCAGTATTTTTCATCTTGTTTTGCAGTAAAAGTATCTAAACATCCTTAAAACAAGATAAATACACTTGAGAAGCAAGATATTTAGACTTGTTTTTAGAGAATATATCTTAAATTGATGGCAAATTGTTTATTTTCTTGTTTGATGCATAAATCAAACTAAATTGAGAGAGATTTATTCTCCCCAAAAAAAAAAAAAATTGCCAGTGGGGTAAGAAAAATGAACTTGACTCAAGATTTATTCTCTGAAATGTATTTTATCTTCTTCCCTGCCGTTTTCCTTTTTTTTTTTTTTAAGTAACTTTATCTTGTTTTAAAGGATGCTTAGATGTTTGTACTGAAAACCTAGACAAAACTCTGTTTAAGAAAAAGCTGATTGTAGTACCATAATCATCAAGTCCAGCCACATTCTCAATCTCCAGCGTCCATTCTCCCCGAGGGTCCTCGTCCCAGGAGTGAGTGGTCATGAATGCCCAGTCGTTGAACCCTTCGGCTGAGTTATCCTGAGGCCTGAACACAAGAGAAAGAGATCTCTATACATGTATGTGTCTATCTGAGAAGCTTAAACAAGATCAAATACGTCAATAAGATGGATTGAGTTTGTATTTACAATCCAAATAATTACATTTCATTAAAATAATGGGGTGAATTGTTTGTATATGGCCAGACAAGTGCACAAATGTGTTTTCTTGTTCATCAGATGTATTTTCTGTACATGCTAGTGTGCATCGTGTACACACTTAAGTTCAAAAGTTTGGGGTCAGTACGATTTTTAAAAAGAAATTAATACTTTTATTCAGTAATGATGCATTAAATTGTCAATACTTTTATTCAGTAATGAAGCATTAAATTGATCAAAAGAGAGAATACATTTTTACACCTTTACAAAATATATTTTTTACTTTCTAGTCAACAAAGAATCCTGAAAAAAAAAAAAATCCATCACGGTTTCCACAAAAATATTCAGCAGTTATTCAACATTTTCAATGTTGATAATAAGCATGATAATAAGTAAATAATGTTTCTTGAGCAGCAAATCAGCATATTAGAATGATATCTGAAGGATCATGTGACACTGAAGACTGGAGTAATGATGCTTAAAATTCAGCTTTACTTCACAAGAATAAATTGTATTTTAAAATATATATTACAATAGAAAACAGTTGCGTGAAGCTCCAATAATATTCCACAATATTACAGATTTACAGTATTTTTGGTCAAATAAATGCAGCCTTAGTGAGCATAAGAGACTTCGTTCACAAGCATCAAAAATCTTACCAACCTCAAACTTCTGAACTGTAGTGTATGCAAATGTATTTTTGCTAATGATGTGTTTGAGTGTGTTTACCGTGGAGCCAGCAGCGTGGAGCGAGTTCCCAGTGGGCTGATGAGGTGAACAGCCAGGTTTCCTCTGTGGTTATAGGTGAGGGTGAGTCTGGCCTGCACATGCTCCAAAGAGCTCACAAAATCTGGCTGCCCAGAGCAGGCCTCTAGACTTCTTCTGAAGATCAGGTGGTTTCTTATGTCCCTGCAACACAGAAGAATCTGAAATTACACTCCACTCTGACAAGCGACTGTATGAAGAAGCATAATTTTGCTGTCAGTTTCATGTGTCTAGTTTGCCTGTCCTTCAGTGGTGACCTCTGGGTCCCCAGGTAGCAGGCATTAGCTGGCATTACTGGTGTACTGATGTACTGCCTGTGCTGCATGAGGTGTTTGACCGTCCTTACCTGGGCTCAGTCAGCATATTAATGACACATTTGTGCTGCGGCCCCACGCTGCTCCAGTTCTGGGCCAAAGCGACCATGGTACTAGCATCCAGCAGACCATAGCCATAAGAATGGCTCACTGCCACATAGAGAGAGAGAGAGACAGAGAGAGAGACAGATGGAAAAAGTAACAAGGTCAGACATGTCTGCTGAATAAAAAAACGTAGCTCTCTGATTGGTTACGAGGACCGTCATTTACCTAATCGCCCCACGCCATTGGTCCTCCAGTCATTGGTTATTAGATGGGCGGGACGTGAGGTTCGCACAACGAGATGCTGCATGTCTCTCCAGGTCAGGTTCATGCTGGATGTCATACGAAAAAATGAAAAGTGATACGAGTATTACATTGCAGCCGGGCCACAGATTTATTTTCATATTCACATAGATAATTTGCACATAATTATCCTCTTGGATGTGACAGGATGTCTATTTGAAAGACACATAATTAAAGCTTTTCTTTCACCAGAGTCACAGAAAATTGCAAATGGAAATATTCTGTCCTGGGGGCCATGCATCATTTTGTAATTACACAGCCGACGAAGCTTTTTTTTTTTCAAATGAAGACCCAAAATTGTATTCCCCGAAAACACAGAAATATCAGATTCAATTTATAACTGTATTTCCTTGGTTCACGACTCAAGCTTATTAGTTCTGTCAGTTGTTGCTCTACATGGCAGAAACAAGCGGCTTTGGGACTCGTGGCCCCCACGGCCAAAGTTGAAAAGCCGTGTTATTTCTCAACAGGGTATTTCAGGGCAAACCACGTCTGAAATTGGACATAAAGCACTGCCGAAAATACCTGCATGACAAGCCATTTCCACCCAAATGAAATGAGTTAGCGTAAAGATACACCGTAGAACAGCATGAAAAACCTCCTCTGGCGTCCGTATATTTTTCAGGGTGATTTATGAAAAAGGGGATCCAATTCATAAGCTTTCAATATTTTTGACCTCACAATAAATGACTTAGCGGGTATATTCATAATGCCACATGCACGATTTATGAACCTAAAGCCAAGGCACAGATGTACTGATTTACATTCAGTGATTAATAGATAAAAGACTACTGAAATTCTCATGTTGTACATGGCAAGACTTGCGCAGATATCGAACAGATATCCTTTTATATAGATGAGGTGCCAGTGTTGAAAAACATGCCAGAGCCTTTAAACAGGTTGGACTCAAACCAGGAATCTATTCATGGACAGGGGGTGGAATAATGTCCTCATCACTTAAAGATTTCCTAACAACAGCAGCATGGCTACACTAATGTAAAACCGCATTAGATCACTCCTATTATAATCAATAAATTACAATAGAAGCACTGAGACGTGCATTCAGTTCGCAAAAACACCAATCCTGTTTTCTGTCTCTGCATAGTTATTACAGACACCGATATTCCTTGTTATTAATATTACATATATACTATATATTGAAATATGCATTGTATATAATAGAAAAAAATTAAGTAAATATGTCTAGATATAAAATGTTTGGGATCAGTAAAATTAAAAAAAAATATTCAGCAATATTATTATTCATAATAATAATAAAAAACCTGTACAGCTATGATCAACTGTTCGTCAATCTTGGCTGAGCTTTCAATCTCTATTTAAGTGTCTACATTTAAAATAAAGCACTTAAGCGTGCAAAAGACGCGAAGTGAAGCGCCTCTGCTGGATGTATGTGGTAATTACATTTTTTTTTTCTAAAACTGTATTTCATCCAGATTTTTCTGTAGTCAGCAGATGGAAGAATTCTGCCCCAACACCTAGATCAATATACAGAAACAAATTAAATATTTAATTTTTGCCCCAACACCTAGATCAATATACAGAAACAAATTAAATATTTAATTTTGGTCATCATTAAAGTGTTTTTATTTTTTTTATTTTTTTTTTTCATAAAAATGATATATATATATATATGGAGTATATTAATATATATTAATATACTCTATAATATATATGTATGTATTACATAATATATGATATTTTATTATTAATGATAAATTATTATTTGATTTTAAATCATGAGGTAGTTCTGAGTTTTACAGATCCCCTGCCCAAGCATCGGCTACTGCACAAGCACACATTTCAGTGGAAAGTGAACTGTCTTTCTTCTGAACTCAGACGTTCAAAAGTCACCTACAGCGTGACATCACAAAGACTTCCAACCGATGAAAAGAGCAGAGTTGTGACAGAAAGAGAACAGAGATGGAGGTCTTTATAAAAAATGCCCCTAAAAACGTCCCCATCTCTTTCGTTGTTGGGCCAAGCACGATCAAAGCCAGCACCAGCGAGGCTTACAGCCCTGAACAGCAGGGGCCAAACTCACACACACACAAACACTGTGTGTGAACCAGGAGCCCCGTGACTCCGCCACACACAAAAATTCAAAGAAACCCGATGCTCGTGTGAGACGTGATTTCCATGTCTTATTACAACCTCACATGGTAAAGGATAAAATACTCTGCAGGAGCTTTTAATCGAGCATGATGACTTGATGTTGTATAAGGGCCTTGGGGTCAATCGGCCCCCGAACAAGGAGTGTTGACTGACAGTCATCACCCATCTCTCGCCACCCCTCCTTCATTTTTTTAGATGAGCAGTGTCAAGGTGATGTCAGAGTGTGTCGGAGGGCTGAAGATGATGCATGAGGGTTAATGAAGTCTAACCGATGAGGGGGAATGATGGACAGGAGTGTGTAGAGTGTGTGTGTGTATGTCTGTCTATAGAGACAGGTGTCATTGTTGTCATCACTCACTTGGCCTCCAGAGCGAGAGCGATGATTCCCGCGGCCAGGGGAGCCGAGGCGGATGTGCCCGTGTGTGAGTCTGTACACTTCTTCCTCAGGTCCGTCGTCACCTGCAAAGATTAAAACAAATATATGGAAAGGTCAGGTGTGTTAGTGGTCAGCCATCGGAAGGACATTGGTTGTAACTATATATAAGATGTGAGGGCGTCCGTCAGTCAGAGGCGCCTGTTAAATCGAGTCCGAGAGGGAAGGAAAAACCTCATTCACTGCAGCTTCTGTGATGAGATGTGTGACAGCTTGGGAGACTTAATAAGCTGGCACCCCACACATGAGGGTTTGGGGTTTTAATCACGCCTAGGAGACACGGCGACATGCCTGCGTGATTGACAACGGTCAGGATGAGAGTACGAGCAGCCCGAGGCTACAGAACCATCAGAGCGTACACAGGTGAGCGGCTGCCAGACACCCACACACACCCTTTCTCTTTTGTTTTATTTGTCTCTGTCCCTTCAGTCTGATTTAAACACATACAGACACATACATACTCAAAATCCCACCCCACTGCTGTCGGCAAGATTGCGTCCATTTTTAAATTGAATCTGTTATTGCCTTTGTCATCCTAATGGAACTGGAGGTCTCAGAAGAGGGATAGGGGGAGCTATCGCAGTCACACATGCTAGAAAAGACTTGACATCAAGCAAACAAACACTCTATAGCCGTCCGAAACATCTCGGATGAGCTTCAATGAGCTGGCAGAAATAGATTTGCCTGGAGAGTCTGAATCCACTTTCACAGGAATGAGCAAATCAGAGATTCACAGTTCACATAACTACCCACAGCAGAAGAAACCATATTTTCCCCTCAATGTCAATGTGAATTTGAGCGAACCAAATTCAAATGGTCAAAAAGAGTTATCAGTTTGAAAATCCAGCTAGCTAGATATTCTGCTAGCTATATAAAATAAAGAACATCAAGGACATTGCGATGATAATAGATAATATCTACAACATAGCATATTTTGAGTAAGTTTCATTGGATTAGATCACTGAAACAATGACTGGATCATTCTAATTCAAATGAACAAATCATTCATGAATCATGAGTCAATGAATCAGTTCTCTGAATCAATGTCTCGACAGTATCATTCCAATTCCAATGAACAAATCATTCATGATTAATCCTTTCAAAGTGTTTTACCCTCCAGAGTGAGAGCTTCAAAGGGTTGAAGGGTGTAGGGGACCAAACAACTGTTTCTTGAAGTGCCATTCGTTGTCATCATCCCGTGACCATACAGAGGCGCCGTCATCAATTAAAGAAAACGCGCAAAGAATCATGAGGGCCAAAGTGTCCATCATTGACCAGTTTTGAGCATTTCAGTTTGGAACAACCCTTCAATATTGTGGGGGTGATTTTTTTTTTCTCTGAGGTGTGCTTTTGAGGGGGATATATATCGTGTTTGGAACACACCAACTGTCTCAATAGTCTGAAGTGGATTATTCTAATTCCAGTGGAAAAATTATTCATGAATCATGAGTCAATGAATCAGATCTTTGAATCAATGACCCAACTAAATAATTTCAATTTTAGTGAGCAAACTGCTCATGAATCATAAATCAATAAATGGGATCGTTGAATCAATGACTGAACAATTCCTGTGAACAAAATGTTCATGAATCATCAAAACATAAAGGAGATCTGAGGCAGATGTCAACAGTTTTAGTGAATATGACTTACACAACAGCTATCATATGACTTCATTAGACTTAAATATTACATAAGCTGTATCCACCTTTCTCTTGTCGTAAAAATGGGTGTGGCCATTTGTAAATTCTATGGGTCTGGCTTCCGGTCTCATCTGTGTCAACTCCGTCCAGCTATTTTTAGCTGAACAAAACAGTTCGTTTTGCTGCTTGATATTGCAAGTTGGTGTTTCTTATATTATTTTTATGTATTATCTTAATTATGAACACTGGTTTGTAGTGCAAACAGTTTTACCGTTTACTGCACGTTGTTATTCTCCTCGTTATTTACCTATAGCGGCTAATGAACTGGAAGTCTCACCCATAGGCTTACTTCTGCGTTAAAGAAAAAGATGGATAGACCGCTTTTATGTCGCTTCACAGCCGCAGTCCTCATTCACTTTAATTATACAGAAAAGAGTGACTAGGAAATTCTTCAAAATGACATGAGTGTGTGTGTAAATGACAGATTTTTCTAAAACGACTTCTGAATTATGTTAGAAACGCAGCCACAGTTCAAACTAATAGCCCAGATTCTCATCAAGATGATCCAAAGTAATGACTTTTAGAACTTGTGAAGGGCATCTTCTTTTTATAGGCGTCTTTTGGCCTAATTAGCTTGCCCTAATTAAAAAGCCTGCTCAGGCACACTCAAATACAGCTTATGCAGATAAAATGAAGGTATGTAACTGAAAACGAGGGGAAAACTTGCAAATAAGATCCAAAGATTCTGCAATGCAGCATGTTTGGTATTCCAAAATTGCTGCCTCTATGTCTTTTGCTGTCTTTCACTTGATCTATTTTCTATGCTCCTTCTCTCTTTGCTTTTTCAAACACCTTTTTCTCATTTCCACTCTCGGAGGAAACGCCGGGGCAGAGAAGCAGATGTGTATGGCATGCAGCAGCAGCACCTGTGATTGGGAAGTTTTCAGACACTGCTCTAAAGTGATTTTTTTTGCCTCCTTAGGGCATGACGTTCAGAAAGCTCTTTTTCATATAGCCCACAGGAAATCACAGCGGCAGATGTGGAAATCATTTCAGCGCCTGACACTTCATCTTCACAGCACGCTGAACGGGGCGGCACTCCATCACTCACTTTTTCTGTGTACAGTCGTGACGTGGCCATTTAAAACAAGCAGAAAATTTGGCACACACGGGCTGTTTGCTCTGACGTTTACAGTTCTGGTTACAACTGAGAATGCCAGCGTTTGTGTGAGGGCATGATGATCTGTCTGTGTGCTGTTAACGTGTAAATGTTGCAGTGCTGAAATGTGAATTGATTCTATTTCTGGAGCCTTTAATGAGACACGGTTGTAGCAAACCGTGTGTATGTGTTTCTGATAATAAACACATCTGAAGGCTTTAGTAAGCATTTGCATAGATAACTGAAAAATGGCTGTATTGCAAAAAAATATTTTTTTTTTTTTTTTTTAGTGCATAAGGAATGAACTGTTTTCAGAAAACATACTGTTTATATCTATATCTACATATATATATATATATATATATATATATATATATATATATATATATATATATATATATATATATTTAGCAGCTATTACTCCAGTCTTCATGTGATCCTTCTGTGATAGTTTTTAAGATTCTTTAATGAAGTGAAAATTTCTTACTGAATAAAAATATAAATTTCTTTCAAGTTATGTTTCAAAAAGATATTAAATATTTATTTAATATATTATATATAAATATGAATATATTATATTAAACTAAAACTTTTAGCAAAGTTTATGCTTCATACACAAAAGATATTTAAAAAGTCATATTTATAAATTTGTAATCATAAATATTATAATATTTATAAATCTAAAAATTTAATCCAAAGATATTTTGTTAACAAAAATAAAAGATTTTATGTATGAAGATGCAGTGTGTTCCTTTATGAAAATACTTACAGAACTGCCTCTGCATGCGATTATTATATGAATGGGACTATGTGACTATGCTAAACATGTATGGAGGATCGTTTTGCACATATGAACTTACAATCTGTTTCTCGTTGAGGTTTCCGCTGCTATAGGTGGTGGCGAGGGTGGAGGAACAGGCCTCACTGTACCACGGCACATTGCCATACTGTGTGGTGCTGCTGATGGAGAGCGTGTAGATACTGTTGGTGTATCCGTCACAGTTGCAGCTGTCCCGCTCTCGGCCTCCATTACCCGATGCCCACACGAAGATAGAGCCCAGGCCACCTCGACCCTAGAACAGATGCATAAAACCTGATCAATCACTCCTTCCAAAGTACTTTTCACTACCATTCAAAGGATTGGGGTTTGGACATTTTTAATGTTTTTGAAAGAAGTCTTTATTTCACCAACTAATAAATATATAATAAAAAAATAAAATAAAATTGGGACCAAACAATTTAATGATAGTGTCAACAAAGACAGACATCAGTCTTAAAAGTATTTATATTCTCATCCAACAGTCTGTTTACATAAATGGCAAGCGCTAATTAAAAATCACCGGTTCCAATCTGATTGGCTGGCCTTTTGAGACTTGACACAAAGGCTTATCCCTTCTGGAAACAAACTATTGTTTAAGTTGCTGGGCTCATACAAACATTCTGAGGTATAACTAATCATGGGATTTGTGAGGTCTGTGCCATCAAAACTTACAAAATACAATACAAGTGGGCGATTCTTGGCCAGAATAAGCTGCTGATAGTCTTTATGCAAATCAAACACCTGGCTATGTGAGACAAATGTATTTATGAATCAAACATCTGTGTAGTGTCCATTAATGTCTGTGCGGACAGGCCTCATCTCTATTACAACAGCCCACAAAAATCCAATTGAACGAGCCAATTATGGCTGTCATGATTGATTTAAAACCAATACTGTGACCTCTGAAATCTGCTGTATTTAATGCTTTAGTAATACTGGCTGGACAGCTGACAAAGCGCCACTTTTCTTTTCTAATATATTAGTCTCCTCTCTCGCTGCAGTCAAGCAAGTCGGCAGAATTTGATTAAAGTTTCTGTTATATCTTCTGCTGTTCATATGGGTAATATTCACAGCTGACTGACTCAGGATTATTGTGGCCATAAACGGTTTGCTTGTTTGTCTGAGATGCCGCAATCTGGTTCCAAAATATTTAGAGGCACAATTCTAGGAATAATATAATAAATAATAAAATAAAATTGGGGATAAAAAACTAAAGGGATAAAGGACGTGAGTTGCACCGCTGAGGCAGATGTTTATGCAATGCGTAATTTAAGTAAATTACTAGAGGGAGAAATCAGTTTTAAATCCCACCAAAATTAACAGCAGTCAAACTCATTCTGCGCGGCTGTATCAAAGTGCCATTACTCACACAGACGAGACAAAAGATTAAATCTTTTGCAATGCTCCGACAAAAGCATGTCTGTGATTACCAAGGACACGTTCAGGATGAAACAGAAGCGGCACTCGCGGTGGGCAGCCGTCCTAAAAAGGTCAGATTCTTTGCCTGTCAAACATTATGCTCTTTTCTCGCTGTGTCATATCTTATGATTTCTGTGTGTGAGGCGAAAGCAGGTGGTTTTAATTCCATTAAAGATATATTACTAAATTATTCTGAAGATAACGCGAGCTTCCTAAATGGCTTTTAGAATGTCTTAACATGCTCATGGGGGAGAAGAGGGACGAATTTTGTCGAATTTTTCAACATATTGTTAATGTTGCGATGACACTCTGTCTGAGGAGAAGAAAAGTTGTGAGAATATAGTTTAAAATACTTGACAGCTCAAGGTTTATAAAAGAAAGTGGAATGAAAAGAATACTGACATGAACAAACAAGATGTGTGTGGATAAGACTAGACTTTTACAATTATGTTTTGTCACTTGTTTTATCATTCCCTCAGGCAAAAATCACAAGTGTGATTGCTTAGAAACGTAACAGCACTCAGTAATAGCCTCTCCTCAGTAAGTCACACGATTTGAGGCATCACTCATGTCTGTAACACAAATGGTGCGTGATGACTTACCCGCATAGGTTTAGTGGTTTGTTTATATCCATAACAATACATACACTACCGCTCAAACATTTGGGGTCTGCAGGATTTTTTTTATTATATTTTTTTTTAGATTTTTTTTTTTTTTTTGAGAAGAGACTTTTTGTGTGTATAAAATCTCATATAAGAGATATATATTTTTTTTTTTTATTATTAGTGCTTTTTTTTTTAAGTGTAAGTTATGAATTTTTGTAAGGGATGATTTTTGTAATAGAGAGTTTATTCAACAGTTTTTTTTTAAAAATTTTTTTGTGTGTATTTTCATATCACTGTATGCTGCGTGTGCTCTTCTGTATCAGCCACGCCACAAGGATGCGCTGTTTCTACGTGTATTTAGCTTTGATTTGAAAGAAAACAGCACATCTTTGTGGCGTGGCTGATACAGAAGAGCATACGCATCATACAGTGATATGGAGAGACACAGAGGAGACCGTTGACAAAGGAATTGTTGAATAAAGTCATTATTTTTGTTTTCTTCGCTTACAAAAAGTATTCTCGTCGCTTTATAATGTTATGGTTGAATCACTGATGGCAGAATGACTATTTCATACTTTTAATGGACCTTGACACTGTTATTTACTTGGCAGTCTATGGGACAGTCACAAGCCTCCCGGTTTTCATCCAAAATATCTTAAATTGTGTTCCGAAGACGAACAAAGCTTTTACGGGTTTAGAACGACATGGGGGTAAGTGATTACTGACAAAATTTTTATTTTGGGGTGGAGTATCCCTTTAATAGTAATATTTGCCTTCGAAAACACCAGAAAAGGTAGACACTGTTAAAAGAAAGGGTTAAAGGAACAAGACAGCCACATTTTTGGATGAAAACAAACTGATTTTCATATTCATAGTGCAATGTGTATGCTGAAACTCTATCAAGGTATAGACTCACAAGGGATAAGGTTATGTGTGCCACACAAGAAAGAATTAACATATCAAAAACGAAAACAGAAAACAAATGCTCATCTTCTTCCAAGATCACAGTAATCTCCCTGAATATAGTATTCTCTGTAATCCTGTGTTTGTCAAAGCGCACATCCTTATCAATTCTCTCTCTGTAAAAGCAGGCGATGACATCTTCTACAGCTCACCCTGTCCAGCCTGGTTCCTCCAACAGAGGTGCTGATGGGAGTCGACGGCAGCTGTGACACATTTAGCTGATCTAAAATCTGCTCGCATGACCTGATGTGAGCATTCGTGCTGACACTGACTTGAGGAGACAGTGACATGACTGATTTGTAGGCGAGTCTTTTTGATTTATGCAAATGAGCATGAGGAGCGTGTGTTTTGTGTTAGTTAATATTAATTGTTTGTTTAAGTTTGTTTGGGTGTGTATAATAAATAGATTTATTTAATTGTTTGTATTTGTTTTTTATTATGCACTTCTGCATTTGATATAAGAACATATTTTAGTAGGATAATAGATTTTTTTTTTATCAAAATAAAATGAAAATCTGTATTTGTAATAAGATTTTCAGAAGCTATGGTCAGTTACGCAACCCACCAATAACGCTAGAAACGCCTACTAGCAACCAACAGTACTGCGACCTGGAGACCTCCAGCAGTAAAATCTCTTCCAGCCTATACTGACCTCAGTAACCCCCTGCAGGAAAGCTTCTTTGGCCAGTTTAGCAGGGCCATCCACAGTCTTCCCATCATCCTCTGGGCCCCAGCTGGCACTGTAAATGTGGATGTGCTGAGAGTTCAAGCTCAGAGACTGAGCCTCCACAACATCTGTTACCTCTCCGTCCAACATCCGCACACCTGCATGCAGAACAGTGGCACATAGAAAGAGCGCTGATGAATAGAATAGAACCAGAGAGACAGGAAAAATGGGTTTTGTGAAAATGTACTGTCTGTAAATGTGATGGAAATTTGGAAGAGAGAGTTTCTGTTGGCACTGAAGGTGAAAATGTTGCTTGAAGACAGCCATCCGATTTGATTTTAAATATAAAACTATATAAAGAAGGATTTAGACCAATGAGTGTTTTTATTATGCTTAAAGAGAAATTGTGCAAATTCATCAGTCAACACCATTGCTGACAAACATGTAACCAACCCTGTCAAATTTTCACAGGAACATGGTTTGCGTAACTTGTTGATGACTTGTAGTCCGAGCTGGTGTGATTGAGTGGATTCGGAGACTAATTTGCATATTAGTTGGTTCTGTGCATACTAAATAAAGTAAGTGTGTAGTTACAAGCATTTTAAGTTTAAATCACTTTCCCACCAAAAATGAAATGTGTCATTTTGATGAATAATTATAGTGACTGTACTGTAATTAGTGACTGTACAGAGACTTGATGACAAGGACTCCAAATATTACTAACCACTGGCAGACCCCCTTTCTAAAATAAAATAAAATAATAAAATAAAATAAATAAAAATGGCATGCATACATACATGAATACAAAAAAAAATTAAAATGGGATGAGAAATATAAATATAGATACATAAACGAATTAAATATAGATATATAAATAATTAAAAATAATAACTAAAGTGTGATATTATATAAACTAAAAAAAAATATTTGTATAATTATTATAGTTTTTATATGGTCAAATATGTTCAAATTAAATCTGGAAAATATTTCCTTTTGATTAAGTTAACAAAGTTTTTTTTTTTTTTTTTTTTTCACAATGCTATATGCAAATTTTACTTTCAAAAGTCTGATTTCTTAGGTCTGAGTTTAATTGCTTGTCGCAGTGTTGTCGTGTCTGGCTAGAACATGGTGTTATATTGGGAGAAAGAATCTAATTAATAAGAATGATTCCGTGGCCGTTTGTTTGATTAATAATAATCTTAGCAACAGGATTCAGACACTTCACGCACCCCCACACACACATGACCCAGCGGCCAATTAGATAAGCAACATCTGCTGTCTTTAGACACACACACACACACACACACACACACACGGACAGATTTATCCTCTTATTACAAAGATACACACACAGAAACACAGAAATCACATGCAGACTCAGGCAATCCCCCCTGCCTTAATCACCCTCATCTTGATGGAGAAATATTTTCCTACAAAGATTATTAAAAAGAGATGTGGAATTTGTGTATGCCTGCAGCGATGTCTGGCCCTGAACACGCTCAATGTGACCGGAATAGCCAAGATATTTCTAAGGCATTCACCTTAATGGATGTGTTTTATAATTGAAAGATAAAGCATTTGAGATTAGTCCAAAGCAGCATGACCATTAAATGCACAAAGGGCAGGAAATGAGAGAATGCTTTGATAGTTTTAATGCATGACCTATTTGATTGATCCTATTACCATATGCTAATTTCTAATCGCCTATCAATCGGATTCTGCACTCACCTCCGATTTTGGCATTGTAGGCCACACCCACTCCACAGATGCCATTGTTTGCTGCTGCCGCCACCTCCCCGGCACAACGTGTCCCGTGTCTAGAGAGATAAACAGAGAGTTTGCACTAGTGAACAGTGTGGCGTTGTCCAATTTACATCAAGTTCACATTCAGTCCAACTCAGTCAACCGTTTTTACACACAAATTCTCAGGGTGCTGTCATCACAACGGAGCTCTTGACGCACCCAAATACAGATGCATTATCTTTATCCTTTAATTAAATTCTAATTAGTCCTTGCAGGCGACAAGGATAAATAAATAAATAAATAAATAGCTTATTATAGTTGTCACTGATGGTTCCTACAGTACTGCACAAATCTCTGTGGCATGATGGAGATGAACTTCACTGTCTAAAGAAATCGCAGCTGGCTCTGGGTTTTGTATGTGCACTGCTAGAGCTATTCTCTCCATTCATCTGTGTCCTATTGGAGCTCATTGTTTTCCTGAGACAAAGCGGAGAACGGGACGATAGGGACCCAAGAAAAGGCCCGGAGAGCCCATGAGACTGCAGATGTGTTGAGGCGGCAGCCTCGCTTCACCAGAGCCTTCATTACATCTGCCGTTTTACACAAAAACATACACAAAAAGATTATTAGGCACACATGAACATGACATACAACACAACAGGAAAAACGACACAAATGAATATGCTTCATGGTCTTGGTCTCTAAGCACTCGTGCTCAGGACACAACAAAAACTGAGTCTAGCACACTGAGAGGAACGATAATAGCTAATCCACACCCCTGCAGTATCATGACAGCATTCCAACACTAGGGGTCGACCCGATTATCGGTCGGCGTGGCCGATTATCGGCGCCGATATTAAGCATTTTTTATTTGTTATCGGCATCGGCCATTTGCAAAACCGATTTGCCGATTATAAAAACCATTTTATTTGAAATGCGCGATCTGGCACTGAAACAGCCCATCAGTCAGAGCGCACCGCTCTGTGGCCTAGACTAAGCCCCACCGCCATCGTCCGTGCTGATTTGTTGGGAGTCACGAGCCTGCCAATCAATACGGCTGGCGCGGCTGGAAAAATGTTCCGCTCTCACACCGAAAGCAAAGTCAGGAGCTTGCTTGCTTCAGTGATCATCATCACACATCAATAAGTTTCACCTCGAAGGTAAGAATGCAGTAAACGTTCCTGAAAAGTTCCCCCAATAAATCACTACACTGAAGTTGCAAAACACCTAAATATAATCGATTTAATGATGACAAGCCCCGTTCAGTTATTATACTGTGAATTCCCGGTCAATGTACGTCATTGCAGTGTTATGCTTTAACGGATCATCACATCAGTGTGCTGAGATAGTGAAACTAAAACCTACTTCTCTCACAATTCGGCCAACTTAACGTTATATTGTGAATAGATTATCAACACGAATGAATTCACTCGATCAGGTCGATCACGTATGCTGCGTTTTTTTTTTTTTTTTTTTTTTTGTTCACATAGCTTCACTGAACAGCGTCCGTTCCGTTAGGGCTCTTAGTAGAAAAAATTGAGCATATTGGAGAAATATTGCTTTATTCTAACATGTTTGCAAAATAATTTATCATACAGATTCAGAATTAACCATTATGCAATTTTGAAGAGCTGAAAGGGCATCAAGCGCAAGCTCTGATGCCCTGATAGCGCGACGCGAGCTCCCTATTCCTGATTTAGTTATCTCCGCGGGCTCCCGCGCTCTCTCAATTTGACTAATAAGGGTGCGATTTGCCGGGGGTGGGGGGGATTTCCCCCCTTCTGGTCTATGCATCCCTGCCTCTGCTGAATAACTTTTATCCCCGGTGGGGATAAAAACATCATGCAAACCCGCTCTGAGTCCAGATCTGAATCAAATGATTCGCGATCCGATTGAAGCGCTTTGAAACGGTGAATCATTTTGCGACGCAATGGTTTAACTGATTCGGAGTTTCAAAAAGCTCCGTTGTGTTCTTTGCTCGCTTTCTCGATGTAATTTGTTGTTTGAATAACCGTGGACATTAAATCATTACAATTAATAGGCCTAACGTAGGCTTACAATGTTTTTATTAAACTGAGATCACACTTAAATACAATTTCCGTCGTATTAAAAACATTTCATAAAATTTTTCAAAAGCACCCCCCCCCCCTCTGTTTATTTCACAAATCGCACCCTGCTAATAACCCTATGCTAATAACGTAAATTGTCAATAATCTCACATTGCACGTTTTCTGGATGACGCTGTCCTGTATACTTCCTAGTTTGTATCGCCGTGATAAACAGTCAAACATACGTTTTACACATAAAAAATAAAAATAATACACTATTACAATATGGGTTGTGTGTGATTTTAATGCAATTCTGGGTTGCAAATAAAATGCTATATATAACACACACACACACACATACATACATACATATATATATATATAGAGAGAGAGAGAGAGAGAGAGAGATTACATTTATTTTCCATTATTTGTTCATTTGTTGCTGTTTAAATTTGCTTTTAAATTTGTTGCTGTTTAAATTTGTTTTACTTAGTTTACAGAATGCTGCTGATGGATGCTCCCAGCACTTTTTATGTTTGTTGTTATTATTAATATTAATGTTGTTATTATGAACAGTTTTTCTCAGAATTAAAGATGTGTTAAAATAATTTAAAGAGAGTCTTTGTCAGAGGCCTTTTTATTCTTAATTTTGACATTAATTTTCATTTTTACACTAGACACATATCGGTTCAAAATATCGGTTATCGGTCTCCTTGATCTGTAATAATCGGTATCGGCATCGGCCCTGAAAAATGCATATCGGTCGATCCCTAATTCCAACTGTTATTTTTTAGTTGCAATTAATTCATCAGCCATGATCCTTTGTCTTCGTGAGCAAATGAGAAATTTTTGCAAAAAATTTAAACAATTTAATATTGAGTAACGCACACTTTTGACACAATATTGCCAGTAATTTGCTATTTTCCCTCCATCAATAAAAAAATTGTTTTAAAAAAAGGGCACAGTAGAATCAATTGTTGTGCATCTACAAGCAACACACAGTAGTAGTGTGCATCAGAATGAATCGGTTGAGTGAATGATTCAAAGTAAGTCAATTAGTTAATTCCTAAATGAATCAGTGGCTGTCTTAGTCATGTGTCAGTGTAACATGCAGAAAGAGTCACTAACATCCCCAGCACTAACGCACTGTTAAATAAAAAAGATATATATATATATTTTTGAATATATATATATATATATATATATATATATATATATATATATATATATATATATGTAAAAACGAATGAAAAAAGTGAAATCAACTAACCACATAATGATATTTTATCACTAAAAATATCATTATGTGAGGTAAAATAATTTGTATTTATTAAAAAAAAAATCTAGATAGATTTTGAGTGATGATGCAAACAAATTAAGATGAAAAAGAACTTATTTACAAATCTTTCAAACATCTGCATGTTCAAATCAGTTTTAAAATAAAATCTGTAAAATCGGGACACAAGGAGCAGGTTCAAACATTGGTGATCTTGTTAAAAGTGTAAAGCTCAGGTGGGCAACAATAGCTTCTGATTAAGGCTCTAGATGTATTGTATTTCATCAAATCAATAATTGCTGAGGAGGGAGGTGTCCACGGATGTTGAAAGCAGGGGTTCTTGACAGGCCATTATGCAGGTCGTTAAGATCCGTTTCTGGCTACTGAGCAAATACACAACGTGAAAACACTCTCTCAGCCTTTCACAAATCCTGCTGTGTACTAGTAATTCAAAACGTACTGTAATTAGGACTGAATTTATTCTAAAGGGCATGTGGAATTACAGGACATACTTTCAGGATAACGTCCTTCATCACACAGAGGAGAAAACGTGTATTATTCAGATACATCCATCAGGATCTATCTCTCTCTCTCAAGCAGTGAATGAGATCAAACCTATTTTATGCTAACAAGCACGTTAGCTAGTTTCCTTACAATTAACATCATTCTGCCAGTCTAATGACACATTTGTGCATGCTCATATGAAGGGCAATAGCCCTGAATCACAACAATTTTTTTTTTCATGCTGAGGTTGTAAAGCCTTCGTTTGCAATAAAGCATAATTTTCTGCATTTTGTCTTAGGCAAGGTGACAGTTATCATGACTAATGGTTGATAGCTGGGAACACCTCATGAATAAACAATACAGTTTTTATATCAGCTCGTTTTGGAGGTAGTTTGCAGCTATAATGTATTACATAAGAATTGCCCATAGTAAAAAAGATATTTTATTCACACCTTTTATACAAAGATGGCTCAGGATGGCCAACTAGTCAGGTGGCAGCATGGCGAAGAAGACAGTTCAATATGTTCTGTGCTGATTTTAACTGTTTATGTTTCTCACACTAGACTAATTCCAACTAAATTTCATTTCAAAAGGTCCATTGTCTATTGTAAGTAGTGTAGCAATGTATGAATTGTTACAGAAGTAATTTTTCAAACCAAGCAGCTTTCTGTTGGTCAAAGCGGCGAATTCGCATGACCATCTGGACCCGATGTGAAATCTGCCTGGATATATGTTTTACCCTCACAAAATTACCGATCATGTGGATTTATATTAAAAAGAGCCCCTTAAGGGACATGGAGATGAAAAAAAATTGTGATGGAAGGAAAAATTATTTTTTAATACTTTCGCGTTCTCTCACAAATGCTTTGCATTCCCCCAAGAAAAGGTTTAGCAAGTGAACGCAAAGTTTTTCAGACGAACTCAAAACTTGAGGGAACACAAAATTTTGCAAAACACCACAATCGCAGTAAACATTTTTCCATCACTATGTCCCCTTAAGGGCTCCATAGTATTGAAATTTGCTGAACTACAGTATGTGTGCAGGCTAAACTCAACCTTTGTCAACATTTTATTCAAATTGCACAGGACTTCCTTAAGACTGACTGGAAGTGATTCAAAGTTAGTGGCTTTATAATCTCGAGGTTGTATAATGTACAAACTCTTATTTGAAATTCACCATGTAAAAGGTCTGATGCTGTGATATTGCTTTGATTTGCATACTCCCATCTACAACTTTCAAAGACACCCACACGCAGTCAAAAAGGCAGATCAGTGGCCATGTCCTGAACTCAAGGGCTCAATGGGTATCATTATGGAGCCTTGGCACAGTCATGGGTAAGGGCAGTTAGTTTACACAGTGACATTCAAAAGAAGTCACAGGACCATAACACAACCAATCCAAACACAAACAGTCCTCCTTTGCAAAAAAGGAAAAAGTCTATCCTTCTAAAGTCAGGAAAAACACCAAGGTTACTTCGCTGGCAGCTATTCAAGCATAAAAGCAATCAAACTATCATTTACTCTGAGTGTGGGCAGCACAGGCTGAACCTGTCAATTTGTAAAAAGTTAGTGTTTGCTCTTTAAAGACATGGGGAATGCAAACCTCGGGCACTGGCATTCACTTATTTGCAACGGTAATGGATAGTGCCTCAATCCTGGGCTTTGTTTCATAGTCGAGTCCACGTGATGTTTCACAATCAGATTTTACTCATTCGGCACCTCGTGACCAGATCAAATCTACGGCTTTATAAACCCGAAACCTTATTCTGGATGATTAGAGTTCCCTACTGCAGAGAAAGCTTTTTCTACAGAGATGCTGTTCAACTAATTTACCTTTCACAGCTCAGCGAGGTGCAAAAACACTGATTCAGATAACTGTGGTCTCAGTATTTTTTAAAGTGCCATGAGTCACAATAACGCTGATGAGCTCAAATGGTGTGCGGGTGGGGAAAAGAATGCGTACAACGTGATGCAATAACAAGCGTCCTTGTGTGCCTTTACATAAATTATGGTTCAACCATAAACCTGTAAAAAGATGGCTGTGGCAAAGTGTTAATTGATTGGCTACACATCAAAGTCAAACTGATGCCACAACTAGCCTATATTCATTAAGACGCATGTTCACACCTATAAAAGAGATTTCCTAAAGAAAGATTAATTGGAAAAAGTGAATTAAAAATTAACATTTTCACACTTTGTTGGACATTATGAAGTGACAACCCTGTGGGAAATCTGTGAAGTACTTTTACTCAAGGAAGCGATGTTAAAAGAGCTGGAGAATATCAGCTGTAAGCCTCCATCTGCTGGTTCACCTCTTTTTGTCAGTTTCTTGAAGGAAAAGTTCACTTAAAAACTTAACCTCATGTTGTTCCAAATCTGTATGACTTGTTTTTGTTTTTTGAGTCTATACAATGAAAGTCAATGGGGTACAGTGTTGTTTTGAACCCCACTGGTGGCATTTGAAATATTCTTTGAAATATCTTTTGTGTTTTGCACAATGAACTCATACAGGTTTGGACTTATATTAAAGCATAACGTGAGCCAAAAAGTGTTTGTGGATGCAGCTGCTTACCTCTTAGGAGGACAACACCACAAAGGAGGAAAAACAACTTCTCGACTCCCTGTCCCACAACTATTTAGGTGCAAAATTACCAACAATCTCAACCTTCCCTGCGGAGACCACAACGATCTGTCTGGGACCCACCAGACAGAGAGTGAAAATGAACTTGAATAGAAGTGGAGTTTCTTTTTCTATCCCTGCCAGCAACAAAACCACCACACTGAAAGCAGGACCGGAGACATGCTCTAATTCTTTCCGTCTCCTTGTTTTTTAGCCCTCTATCAGCTTGTTTTATGTTCCTTTCAATTCCCTGATTCATGCATTTACAATTCCCCCGCTCAGAGGCATAGGGTGCCCTTGAAAACTGGTGATGAGTCTGTGTACAGTACGCTGATGGAATCCGGCCATGTGTCGTAGAGTAGTGCATCTCTATTCCTCTCTTCAATAGGCTTGGATTAGGAAGCACTCTAAAAAGGATTAGTGCATTTTCCAGCCAGCTAAACTCAGCCCTCGGGCAGAGTTTCGGAAACCCACATGTCCTGAATGAGAAAGCGATATGGAGGAGGTAGAGAGTCAGCAAGTAATAAAGAGACAGAATCTCAGATAATGGCATGAGAAATGAGAGGGTGATGGAATTGGCGGCGAAACCTTCGCCAGCTCTTTGACGCAACTACAGAAGCACATTCCAGAAGTCAGAAGCACTGCTCCTAGCCTGAAGTCCCTGTCATGGTTAAGTCTCTAGCTTCAATTGCCTGGCTGGCGCAGAGCGGCGGATGCTGGGGCAGATTTCCAGCATCTCTGATGAGATTCCAGAGGCCCGACAGCGCTGGAAAAGCAGATTGACAGGTCTGGGTCACGTGAGGCGAAGGGTTGAGTGGAGAGGCAGGGGCTTCATGCCTAACCGTGTTATTTAGACCTCTGGCTGACAGCCACCTTACACAATCCATCCATCACAGGCGTTATTAGAATTAAAGAAAGAGAAAGGAAGAGAAGGACTTTTAAGGTCTTGTTTATTGATTCGATAAAACCAACGAGACCTGGATATTGATGAAAAAAAAAAACGAAGAGTCTCCAAGCTGACTTCCACCTAGTCTCCGATTCTGATGCTTCAAGGCGAGCTTTATATAACATATGTAATAATGTTATAAATAATAACAGTGAACATTTTAATATGTCTTTAAAATGGGGTTTTTGCATAATGATATGCATTATGTATATCAGGATACTTAATATAAGACAAAAATAAATACAAACAAAATGGAGCAGTCTGATTCAACCCACAAGGTTTTTTTAAACATTATCCAATAGTAAACTGTGGAGGACAAAATAAACATTTAATCTCATAAAATTTCGAAGACTGATGTAACTTAAACATTGTCTAATACAAGTCTGAGCAGGACAAAATTAATAATAATAATAATAATAATAATAAAAAAAAATTTAACTCCTAAAATAACTATTTGGAGTAGTTTGATGCAACTCATTAGGTTTAATTTAACACTGGACAAAATAAATAGAAACATTTAAACTCCAACATGGAGAAGTCTAATGTAACTCATATGGTTTAATACTGTCCAATATAAGACTGAAGAGGAAAAAAAAAACAGAAACATTTAAACTACTGGAAGAACAAAACAGTTCGGTCACGGTTATATCCACGGGCGCTGCGGATAATCCGCGGGTCGGGTAATCAAAAAATGCATTCTGATTATTTGCGGGTGGATAAAATAAATCATAAATGACACAAATATTTACTACACTTTTCAAAATACAATTTTCATCAGGCAGATGATTTAAATTGTGTGTGTGTTCACCTGATCAAGAAGTAGCAGTGACAGAAAGGGTGACATTCCAGATAAAGTTTGAAAGGAGTAAAGCCTGTGTTAATTCTATTGAGTATGGCTCATAATATGGCCAAATAAGATATTTTGTTGAATCAATAAATGTTCATTTAAAAGCAGCCCATGATCAGTGTATTATGTTACATTTATGTCTTATGGCTCCGACGAGGGATTGCCAACAAAACACAGACATTTGATGCTGTTTCACTTACCGACTGCAGTTCCGAGTCATGACCGGGATCTTTTATAGCTGGGACCGCTCCATCTTTCAGTATCAAACGATGTGCGAATCAAGGATCAAACTGGGCCTTGTTTAAATGTTCATCAACAAACACACTTGCAAAACTCCATTGCTGCCCCGAAAAACAAACTGCATCCACTATTAACGTAACGCTGGGTTCTTCGGGAAGCTGAACAAGGTTATCTTTCCCTTACAACCAAAATCACTTCTTTAGAGGGATTCTTCCCGAGTGAGTCCCGTGCAGCGCTGCGGAGTGAAGCGTGTCGATGCGCGTGCTCTTGCTCTCGCTCTGGTCAATGCATGCGTGGGTGCGTTCTTCCGGGAGGAGTGCCCATATAAGGAGTTCCACCCTTCATGACGTAATGAAGATCCACGATCGAAAAAAACTTTCCTGAGCTTGTAAGAAACCCGGAGGTGTGTATTTGGCACAGAAATACTCTGTTATATGTCCAAATCATTTTTGGAACTTTGGCTATGTTTAGCATAACTCTTTAACAGTGTAAATAACTCTGAATGCATGAAACAGCATTGTACCCCCCCCCAACCCTCTTAACATTCCAAAATGCCGTGCTAAAGGAAATATAAATATAAGCTAAATGAGCATGTATAATTAAATAAAAATAAATAAATAAATAAATTACAATTCCATATATAAAACAAAATGCTACAACTGAATCACAATACTATAATGTATAGTTGAAAATGGATATTCATTCTGAAATTTGCTAAATATTACATTTAACAGTGTCTTCATTCATTTTTATTGTTATTAAAGATTACGTTTTAGATGCTGGAACATTTAATATTAATGTAAAAAAGAGGAAAATGACCATGCATTATTAAAATTTAAAATATTTTACATTTAATTTAATTAAATGCCAAATTAAAAATATTCAATTCAACTAAAGATACGTTCATTTGGAACCACTGGTTCAAGCGGAAATTAAAAAAAGCCAAATAAAGAACAACTAGGCCCATATTTTTCTTACTAACCCCACAACAGCAAGCGCATCACTCACTTATCACAACTACAGCACAAAGTGAGATAGAGAGAGACGAAGAGAGAGACCATTAATGTCACTGCAGCTCTCAGTCTATGCCAAACCATTTCTGCCACTTCTATTTGAATTTGAATAAGCACTTTTCTGTCTAATCGTCATTGGCAAATAAACCAGACCCACTGAACATTAGTGTAAAAGCTTCAAATCCTGGACATGTAGAATGCTGGTTGAAATGGGTTATGGAGGATCTGATTAAAGCAGGTGTGTACAATTGTGGCTATGAAAACTAAGCCGTATGCCATCCTCCTCCACCCTCTTCAGTAGCTGGAAGAGTATCTAACATTAGCATGATGCTGCTGAAATGATGCAGAGCTTTCAGCTCACTTGCACTGCCTGTGTGGAATTGGTTCAAAGAAATGTTATCAGCATTTTGCGGATATTAGCCATCTATACATAGGAACAAAAAGAAAAGGAAGGACATGTGAAAGAAATGAACAAAAAAAAAACCATCTTATACAGTGCCCTTCAATACAGGAAACTGTCTCCCTTTGTCTCTGTGTTTGCTTCCGTCTCTCTCTCAGTAGATAGGCATTGAAATAGTCTCTTGGTGCCATGTTCTGAGAACGTATCAAAGAACGGCAGCTGTCTTTGGATCAGCGTATCATTCTGAGCACCTGGCGATGTCCCGTAGGAAGGAAAATTAGATGTATTTAATATGAGATCTCAATTGTTTCTCCTAGATAGAAATAAAGAGCAGATGGAGATTTTTTCTCCCGAGAAACCCAGACGGGACTCTTAAAGGTGCTGTATGTGAGTTTTTGACTCTACTAAAGCATAAAAATACCATAATTTGTTTGTTAACATACAAGTTAACAAACAAGTTAACATACTTGTTTATCTGAAAAACAATGCTACAGTCAGTTACTCTCCTTTGAAAATGTGCGTTTCGGGGCCGGAATGTCGGTCTCTGTTTTGGTTTATGAAACCCGCCCACTGCCAGTTTACCCAATTGTATTTCAGCACCCCAGGTTGCCAGTTGGTAAAAAAAAAAAAAGCTTATTTCATTTCATTCATCGTCAAGTTTGCTTGTTCCTGTTGGTGTCGTCAATCTGGCAACCTGCGTGTGTCAAGTCTGAGGAGGAGGGGCCGGGTGAAAAAATCTCCAATATTTTTAATTTGGACTGCAATACCTAGTTCAACCACTTGGTGTCGATCCTACATACAGCATCTTTAACAAAAGTAAAGTCATTTGCATTGTTTGTATACAGAAATTTAATTAACACAGAAGCTCACCTAGTGAAATATCACTCACAAGTGAAACACAATTAATCACAATTAATAAATGTTAATGCAAGCAAACAGTGGAGGACAAGGCATCAATAGGAAATACATCTCTTATTATATGAGATTATGTCCATATAGTGTGTTAAAACTAAATTAAGAACTGTTATAACTGAATCAATGGTACATAATCAAAGCTACAGTTGACCACAGTCACTACAACATTTATGAAAACCTCATGAGATTTGCTAAAGATCACATTTAACAGTGTTGTTAAATTATTAGTATTGCTATTTAGATCAGCTTTAAAATAGCTTTTTTTTTTAAATAGTGCATATTAGCATGCACTTGCTCTTCAAAACGTAGGGTTCAAGTAAGACTTTTTTTCAGCATTATTTTATTATTAAATAAGGAAGCATTAAATTGATAAATAGTGACAAAAATGTATTTATAATTTTAAAAAAGTTTTCTATAATGATGTTCTTTTGAACTTTCTAGTCATCAAAGGATCCTCATGGTTTCCACAAAAATATTAAGCAGCACAACTGTTTTGATAATAATAAGAAATGTTTCTGGAGCACCAGATCAGCACATTAAAGATCATGTGACACTAAAGCTTGGAGTAATGATGCTGAATATTGCATTCACAGGTATAAATAGCATTTAGTATATTAAAATAGAAAACTGTTATTTAAAATTATATTTCACAGTAATACAGTTTTTACTGTACTTCTGATCAAATAAATGCAGATCAACTTTAATTATCATTTAAAAAAATCTTACTTTGTAAGATGTATACATCCAATATCAACTGAGACAGTAAAAAATATGGGCCGATATTGTACTGATATGGTGCATCCCTACTTAAAAAGGAACTGAATGTGTAAATGATGAATGAATATGAAATCATCTTATTCCTATTATTCTTATCCTGAGGGTTTTTTGGACAATCATCAAGGACAACAAAAGCATGATGAGAGTTTTGAGCTATGAAGTGTCCAAGACTGATGGTGACCAAAAATGTGCAGTTTTTTTCTAAAGAGACCGCAGAGAAAAATAAAGTGCCAGACTGAAAGCTTTTTTTCTTTTTCTTTTTTCAGGGGAAAAAAATAAAAATAAAATAAATAAAAAATAAGCAGTCTTAAAGCTGTACTACCCCTCAATCTTCCTGACAAAACAATGAAAAGCCTCCGCTTCTAAAAGCACTGGTAGCCATCCGTGCATAAAAGCCATGAAGCCAACAATTACTCTTTAGTGTGGACACCGACGCCTGTGTCAATATATAGGCTATATAGAAAAATGTGTTTTTGTCTTCATAAGATGCATGAACGTTAACCTGGCAACACTGGCACTATCTCCCATTTAATCACACTGAAGGGCTTGATGACTCTGCCATGTGCTTCGCTCAATAGCTGAGGCTTTAATTCATCTCAAGATCAGGTTTTACAGGGGACTCAAAGAAATAAAAACAAGCCGCCTTTCATAAGAGAAGCCTGTTTCTCGGTTGCACTTTACAACATATAATTTTGTTGCGAATCCATAATGTGCCTCTTTCATCTGTATGGAATAAATCCCTCTGATGCAATCTGCCATCTATGAGACCGCCTCAATGTTTCAGCTATTGACACAGTCATGCATTTTGCCTTTTCATTTCATGGACTTGAACTGATTCAGTTCAGGATAATGATCTTGACAGCCAAAGCATTCAAGATGTGCCACACTTCCTGTGTGCTGGGTTGCCGAGGTGTTGGGGATGGATTCCCCCTACTTTCCTCAGCTGATTGATCATGATATGTGTGCGTGTGTGTGTCTGGACACCGAGAGTATAACGAATGCTTGTTACAGCTCCACTGTTGCCACGAAGAGACTGTCACACTTTAAGTAGCAGCCAACGGTATTAGCAGTAGTGAAGACAGTAACTTCAGCGTGTTAGCAGCAGAGTGAGACACTCCAACACGACTGTGGCAGTGTTAACAGATTCGTTAAAGAAGATTTGCTTCTGCAATTTTGTAAGCTGCACTGTTCTGAGGAGATACCGAATTTGGAGTCTTTCCTCTCTATCCTTCTGCTGTGAGATTCTGAACAGAAAACCAAAAAAAAAACGAGAAAGAAACAGGGAGAAAGAGCCCTGGCAGGAAGCCCAGAGTGCAAGAGATTTGAAGCAAATCCCCCTGACGGCAGAGCAATGCATGGGCTGCTGGGAGATTTTAGGGTGGAGGGATGAAGAAACGGTCTGGGGGTTAAAGGGGCGGGATGGGGCTACTCTCCATTACGGCTGATCTAGTGATGCTTAATGGCTATGAGTCTATCAAAAAGGAAGAGTAAACATCCAAATGTCTTCAGTGCACGAAATTAAATCAAAGCTGATTTACGGAGTAAGAGGAAGGCGAGGCGGAGGACTGATATATTATAGATTGTGCATCTCTAAATAGTGCTCAAAATGCTCTTCAAGCATAATGACAGAAAAAACAGAAAGGGCCGTGGAGAGTGAAAGATGAGAGAGGTCACTGGTCGGTTAATTTCAATGGTGGTGCAACAGGCGACTGATTGCTGCTACATGACAGACAGAGACAAAAAAAAAAAAAAACAACAACTAAAGACAGGCAGAAGCACAGAAAAGGAAGTGCTCCCTATGGAGAAACCAAAGGCACATTGTGCAGTTATGAGATTTCCTCTAAAATGCATTTTTCATGAGTATTTAACAGCCGTTGATGCACGTCTATGAACGGTAGGTGCTTCGCTGACTGCAAACCTAGCGAACAACGTGGCTCCAAACCACTTTATATCCCCACGCTGCAGTTACTCGCTGTACATCACAGCTTAAATCAGTGCACCAAAGAGGAGAGCCCTAGCAAGCTGCCTACCTTGATCAAACGTACCCAAAATATAATCTAGGTAGGTGGCACACTAAGTTTCCAAACACAGCCGGAGTTAGCAGTAAGCATGTTTGCACAAGACAGATTCTGGCTCTCGTTACCTGAAAGAACCTCTAAAACATTTACAACCAAAGAGCTTCTGCAATATGGCATGTTTGTTGCAGGCTGACAGATCTGGCAACCCTGCTGTGAATGCACTGATTGGAACGGCAAAGAAAAGGACGAGAGAGAAATTCGTACCTGTTGTCATTCAGCTGTGTGTATCTGGGCTGAGGGTCCGGATCTCTGTCATTCACATCATAACTGGCATCAGGATCCCAAATAAAATATAACATAAATCAAAAAGATCATATTGCAACACTCAACCTTAGCTATTGTGCTGTCACTGAGAAATACACTGAATTCTATCTTGCATTGCTTGGATGCACACCTACCTAGACGGCATTATAAGACATTGCAGATTTATTTGAATATTCAAATTAAAGATGTGCAAATCTACATATTTTAATAATCAAGCACTACTAGGTATAATTAGACTAATTCAGGGTCATGTCCACCACACCGATATGCTTCTTAAGTAGCAAACTGTCTGCTGATATAAATTCAATTCATAGAGATGCTTAAGGTAAAATGCCGCAAACCCCTGAGACACCTGAGGCAAGAATGATTTAAGCAGAAAGCATTATGGGATAGAATGTACAATAAGGCTGAACAGAAATGTTCGGTAACCCTAAAAATACCTCATGAAGCCACTGTGAAGAGTCTAATTTCTATGCAAAACCAGGTATTAAGCAAAGTTTCATAATCCTGACTGTATTACTGAAACCACATTTCTACTGTGCAAAGTACTTTAACAGCAAATTATGTATTTGTGAATCAGAGCATTAAGAATTCAGTGAACTAGAAATGTGCAAAATTACATATTATCAAAATCGACTAGTAAGTGGGCCATCTGAGTGACTCATCAATGTTAATGAAACCCTGTATAATTAGGCTGATTTAGGGTCATGTCCACCACACGCAGATCAGATGTGTTTCTTCTGGGCCGCTCATATAATATGTGTTCAGACAGAGTGAAATGACATGCAACAGTATGTTCTGAGACATTTCTGATTCAACGGTATCCATTTGCGAGTGTTCAAAGACCAATGATTAAAAATAGCACTGACTGCATAGCCCTTCTGATACATACTGTTCATTATGCTATGACATAAATTCATAATCAAAGGCAGAATTTGTTGCACAAGTGGTGTTTTGATGTCTATAGCAGCAATGCTTTAAATGTTATGAATTTAACAAGATGTAGCTTTACAGATAGAGAGTTTACCCTGGCAGTGTTGATGGTCTTACAGCGCAACATGCCAGAAGCATGTTATAACCATCTCAAAAAGTTGCACCTGTTAATTCATTCCCTTTAATGTACCACTGCTAAAAATAAAGACAACAAAACACAAAAACTAGTCCACATTACTGACTATTACATATAATGCACATAAATGCTGTGTCAATAAATAAACAGTCAGTAAATTAATTATAAATGACAACGTCAGTGTCAGTGAATTAATAATAAATGACAAGATCATCAGTGCAGCAATAAGGGCAGTGCTTATGAATGTTCATAAATGCCTGAAGAACTACAGAAAATTAAAAATCTGCAAACACTATTTATCTTAACTCTAAAGATTTGTATATGTAATAAAAAGTCAGAAAAATCAGTTTTACTTCAGAAGTACATTTGTGCCTTACTTTAATGCATTTTATACATCCACAAATTGTGATAATTGATTGATTACAACACAAATATATTTTTCACTGCATGTACAATTTCTGGAGCATATCAAATGATTTATAACAAGCCTCTTTTTTAGATTTTAGTCAAAGGCCTGGTTTCACGGAAAGGGTTTAGGTTAAGACAGGATTAGACCATAGTTCAATTAGGACATTTAAGTATCATTTATAAATGTGCCTTAGAAAATAACATTACTCGTGTGCATCTTGAGACAAAACAAGGGCACTGACATATTTTAAGATCAAAAACTGGAAGTTTCTTTCAGTTAAAACAGCCCAGACATGCATTTTAGTCTGAGACTAGGCTTAAGCCTGGTCTGTGAAACCGGGGGAAAAAGTTTTAATTTCAGTAAAGTAAATAAAACCAATGTATTTATATTTAAATGTACACTATCCTTCAAAAATCATTCTGACATGCCAATTTGGTGGTCAAGAAGCAACAACATTATAAATACTTTAACTGTCACTTCTGATCAATTTAATGTATCCTTGCTAAATAACAGTATTAATTTCTTTAAAAAAAAAAAAATCTTACTGAACTTTTGATAAATATTAATCAGCCATAGAAATACCATTGCTCCCTCTTCAAAATGTACAGTTTATGAAAAAGGATGGCTCACATAGTTTCTCGCTAGATCGGGGTGATCTTTCTCAACACCGTCATCTAGAATGGTCACGACCACTCCTCTTCCTGTGAAGCCCTGAGCCCAGGCCTCCTTCACATTCAGGTCTCCATGACTGGGGTTGTACTGCAAGAAAATGGATTTTTCATCATTAGTCAGATTTTACATGCAAGCTCACTGGTGGCAGATTCCTCAGTTCTCTATTTCCCTTCGGCAAATGTTGGACTCTGTAAAGCTCCTGTATGCAGCTCAGCAGAACACGAGCCCTCCGAGCCATTCTGGGAGGTGAGAGTTAACAGAGTCTTTGACCAAGACCTCCCAGTAGAGGAAAGCCCACCTACAAGACTTTACACACACACACACACTGATTTTTTACCCTTGCCACAGAGAAAGGCCCAGCCGCAGGAGCTAATGCTAATGAAAGATGACTGCTCACACAGTCACATACTTTTTCCTCCCAGATGTCACCCTGTCGACAGGATGATCCCAATAAGGTGTGGAAACTCATTCCTTTTAACCCGACAGCTTTTTCCCCAGTGAAGTTCTTGTCCTATCTCCTTCTCTCGCTCTATTTCATTTCCTCACACTTTGCTTTATGCTCAATGCCATCTGTTAAAACGGCACAGCTGAATATTTCCTTCAATGCTGAAAGATGAACATTAAACGTAAATGTGAAAATTGGGTGCAGAAACACAATGAAAAACATCAATTGGCACGTCTTCAGATAACTGCCCCCTTTGCAACCTTCTCTCCCCCTGACAAAAAGCATAAAAATAATCAGACAGAATCAAATTGCTCATCGTTCTGTGTTGCTTCTTCAGAGTAAACAACTTAAAAAGCATTCATTCCCTTGTCAACAATGATACATTCTCCATTTTCTAGTATAAAAGCACAAAGTGTGTGTGTTTCGGGAAATGTTTGACAGTAACACGTACAGATGTGGCTTAAAGAGGTTGTGAAGGAGCCGAAACTTTAACAGATTAGTATGCTAATGGAGAACGGCAGCTCTCGTGTTTGTTTTGTCATCCGTGGCCTAGGATGCTCTCTGGTCGTTCGGTTCACACATTAATAAGTTTTGGACTAGGGCTCATGCTCTGAATACAGAACGGAGCTTTAAAAGCAGTAACTCAAACAAACATTTGAAGACACACCGATGTGAGCGAGTATTCATGCATACACCCACACATAGTAATTATTTTGTGTAAGTTTTGTATAAACTCAGTGAGTCAGACTCATTCTGAATCTGTCATCACTTAATAAAATGATTTAAAAAGATTCAGCAAAGGTTAATATGATGTTGTGCCTTCTCTGTCAGTGAAGGTGACCATCAATACATTAGCTCACTTCGCTTTCAGTTGTTGTCTGCGTGTGCGTGCAGGTCACGGGACTAACCTGAATAACAAATATTTATATATTCATGCCTTATTTATGCCACCGTTTGATTTGACAGCAAAATATTCTGCAGGACATAATGTAGGGTGGGACTTGTGTAGTCCACTGTGATTTGATATAAACAACACATTAGGCTGTAATACTATCTGCCTTCTTTTCATTCAATTAAAAAATATATGATACAAATCTTAATTGCTATTAAAATAATATAGGTTTATTTCGGACTCCCTAAAAAATCATTTGGCAAATATTTTTGTCTATATCTACACTACCATTCAAACATTTGACTTTTAAACGAGTATTTTATGCTTACCAAAGCTGCATTTATTTGATTAATAACTAATGTAGTCTTCAGTGTCACATGATCCTTCAGAAAATATTGTTATATGCTGATTTGAGGCTCAAGAAACATTACCAATGTTGAAAAACGTAATGACTGTACATGTAAATGCCTTTACTGTCACTTTTGATCAATTTATTGAACCTTGCTTGATAAAAGTGTTCATATCTTTTAAAAAACATCTTACTGACTTTTGAACACTGTTGAACAGTCTCTATTATATCTAGTGTGGTCACAAATATGACTCACAGCCTAATTCATATTATAAAAAAATTTCAACTTTTTTAATGCATACATGTAACACAAATTAACTTCTTTGATTAGTTTATAATCATCTTATGGATAAATTCTTCTTCTCCCAAACAAACACGATATAGTGCAGTACTGTGCCTGGATTGTTCACCCAAAAACGAATATTTTGAAAAATCTCTCACTTTTTCTTCTATATGTGGAAATTCACTGGAGTCCAGTGCTTTTTTGGAGCACATCCACTTTAACAGTTTTAAATACTTTATAATATCTTCTTTGTACTTTGCACAAAGAAAACCACACAGATTTGTAACGACATGAAAGTGAATGCATTATGACAGAATTATCAGTTTTGAGTGAACTACTCTTATTATCTCTCTATATTAGTTCATAAGGCACCTTCATATTCTCAGCATGTATTATTTCTTTGTGTTCATCACGCTTGATTTATGTGGTTAGATGACTCTTTTCGAGTTCTACTTCAGTACACCTCAGAGATAACATTCGGTTCACTTTCATGTAACTTGTGACACTAGAAACTAGTGGAAGCTGAAAAGGTCCTCTTTTGAACTCTTTGGCTGTTCTCGCCAATCAGATCCACCCGGTAACCTTGGTTAGGTCAGAAAAGTTGTTTCAGAGGATGAGAAAGTTTCTATATTGTGATGAAAAATTCTGAAAAACATTTATGTCCTTTAGAATAACATGCACTGATGTATCATTCACAATAAGAGGAGAGACATTTAATAACCAAGCAAAAAAGGATTTATTTTGATGTCATGTCATCTTGAGAGTGTAAGCACACAGAATAGGGTTTATATATTTCAAAACAGACATGAGAGATTTATAAGGGGGAAGAATCAGAGAGAATGTGAAAGCTCACAGATCAAGGGTGGACTCCTTTCCACTGTAGAAGCACTTTAGACTCATTGCATTCAAAAGCTCAATGTACAACCACAATATAAACACATACAGTAGCTTTTTACATACCAGGTACCACTGCTGGGGGAATTTTGGATCTGTGGGTTCAATATGAATGTCTCTCTTGTGTCTTCGCTTGGCAATCTGCTGCTCTGCCCAAATCACCTGAACACACACACACACACACACACACACACACACACACACACACACACACACACACACACACACACACACACACACACACACACACACACACAGATTAGAGGCAATATCACTTGTCCTATCCTTGTAAATCACACATCGCAATTTTCACCTTTAACTAGGGATGTATGTCTCTTCTGCACAGCTTGTCCTAGCGCTAAAAATATCGACATTTCACACTTACCCATGGTGTTCTTTTTCAGGCTGCTATTTTACAGTGTTTCATTTAGCTGTGTATGTGTGTGTGTGAAAAAAGAAGTTTAATCTGAAAATGTAAAGAGCTTCTCACTATTTGCAAAGACTATAAATCTGCAATGAAAAGTGAGAGGTCTCTATATGAACTCAAAAATTTCTCATCCAATTCCTCCCAGATCAAATGATCTGAGTAATACCATCCACTCTGATGTACTCTTGCATATGTTGATGACTGGCTCATTTGTTGCTAGTTTTATATATGGGAATTTTAGTTGAAACATCTGAGACAAACACTTACATGAAACATCACTTAGAACTGCATTAAGTCTATTGATCTATCAAAGAACTACCTCTGAGCAATAAAAAATGTCCTCTGGGCAGTGTTTTGCATGATGAGATGGACATGGCTAACATAAAGTGCAGAGACGTTAACATTCGCATCTGAGGTATTAGCAGCGGAGGCTGAAATCAAATCAGGAACCAGAGACTTATGGATGTATGAAGTGCTCTCTCTGCAAAACAATTGTTTTAAATGAGCTTAAAGGTCCACAGGGCCCTTGCCTCATATACAGGATTCATTTTTCTCATTTCAAGGGGATGAGCAGAGAGCCCACTGATTAAATTGATTAACTCTTGCCTCTTTTCATTCTTATGTCCTTTCTATCACTCTGATAGGATAGAAAAAGTTTCTTTCTTGGAGAAGAAACATTTACACCAGTGTGGCATTTCAGCACAAAGCATTGTTTATATAATTACATGTGTGCTTGGAGGGTGTAATTTACTGTACTGTCTTTTTTATTTCAGTGTCAGTGGGATGAAAACGAACCATCTCTTGGTTAATGGATGGGTGAGTTGGGCTCTAAAAAAAAACAACATACATACATAAAAGCCAAGTCACCTTTATACTGGCTTGAACTCACTGACTGCACACTACTGTCCAATTTGCAACTTCTTTTTTCATGAATCAATTAAACTGACTGACTGACAAATCAAAGATGGTCTGAATGATGAATAGAATCAGTCACCTAATTTCTGCAATGAATTGCCTGTGATTACTCCCTCACTCAATGAGTGAGTCAAAATGAGAGCTGTTATTATTAATGTGCAACCTTCTAAGGTTAATAAAATTAAAATCATTTGAATAACTTTTTTGAACTAACTTTTCCGAACTTGGGTGCGCACCCACGAACCATACCCGAGTCCACTTAAAAAGGGTGGTCTGGGGTACAGTCATGTGAACTCCAGTATGGTTCGCTGCTGATGTGAACGCAATCGTACCAAATCGCGAAGTGAACTGCTATTAATGATGTATTATTTGATAAAAATGTGTGTTTGTGTGTGTTTCACTCAATTTCCTGACGTGCTGCAAACAGAGAGCTGTATATCATTTTTGTTCGCCTTCAGTGTTCTTCAGATCATTTGTAGTACATTCTTAAGACAGATGTAAGTGCCGTTATTAAGCTTTGTAAAAAACGTAAATATATAAAAGCGCAGAGAGCAATGTTATGCATTTGCCGCCTCCCTCTGCGCCGCTGTTACTAAGCAACGGGGTAAACAGCTGCTGGCTTGATGACATAAAACGAACCGCAGTTCGGACCCAAATAAAATATTATGAAATCAGTCCAGCGGGGGCAGGGGGAGGGGGGAGCAATCGAACTCGGGTTCGGACCAGGCAAGTGAACCAAGTGTGAAAGCACCCTAACTGACACGAATGTGTTGAACATCACCTGACCAAACCAGAAAACAGGTCTCATCGTATCCGTTTCTCAGAGAAAGTGTTAAGAGCAGTATTAACTGATGCTGATATCTATAGACTTTTAAGTTAATCAGCTAACCTAGCTAGTTGTTTATATATATATATATATATAATTTAATATAATTTATAATAATAATTTAATTTAATTTAAATAAATGTATATATTTAAATAAAAATATAAACTAAATGTTTCTTATGCTCATCAATTTCTGTAAAAACAGTAACACTGTGAAATATTATTGCAATTTAAAATAACTGTTTTGACATGTTTTAACTCTTTTATTGTTTAAAAATGTATTATCTTTATGGACAACTGATTTTTTTGCAACAATTACTCCAGTCTTTAGTGTCACATAATTCTTCAAAAAACTTTCTGATATGTTGATCCTTCAGTAATCATTCTGATATGTATCAAAAAAATCTGTAGGAAAAATAGTCATCAATGGTTGTCTACAAAACAAAATGTAGCAAACAATATTTCGTGTCTGTGTCATGACAACGGGAGCTAACTCATGACCATGTGTCGATGCAATGCGGTTCAAGCTAAACCAAAGGCTCATCTTTTGGAAACTGCTGTGTACTGTACGTGCAATTCTTCCAATGTACGAGCTTAAATCTTCCAATGTAGATAATATAATAGATATAGTATACTACTTTAACTTGCTACTCTACTCTAATATAGTAGAGTAGCAAGTGTTCACAGCTAGTGTTCTGCTGAAAGACAAGGGTGATTAGCGTGCACACACACACACGCACACGCACACATACGCTTGAAATCCTTGGAGTGAGCCGTCCTTTATGCCCTTGTTTTGCAGTAATGCCAGTGCCAGGCTAAATTTATCACGAAAACAGCAAATGTGGAGCAAGGCCAGGTCAGATTTGGAGGAAGAATGCATTTCCTGTTCCTTTCACATCTTGCTGCCCTTCGTTCCTCAGCAAACTTCTGAGAAGTCCACTTTGACTTTTTGCGAGCGAATTAAATTCTGGTTAGCGAGGGAGAAGACGATCAAGTACCTACATTCAATGTCGTATAAATTCCAGTCGCTGGAGGGAATGTGCTTACAAGCGGCAGCCTTCAGATATCTGCTTCATTAGCATAAAACCGTGCTGACCTCGGAATGCAGAGCAGGCGATGCGTGTGTGTGTTGTACGCGTGAGGCTTGTGCCAAAATGAACCCTGGCAACAAGAATGCCTGACCCGCCACAACAGAAACAGGCCCAGAGCTGAACCCTGATGCTGTTAGCCTTGCATAAATAGAGGCTAGCACACAAGGGAGCAGCAATCCAGCTTGTATCTTCCCCTCTCTCGTTTTCTGCTGTCATGGATCAGCATTAGGAGTCATTCGGTCTCTTTTGCTGGCATCTGGTGGGCAGGTGGAGTCTGGGAGGGCATCAGTATTAGCCGTGTGTTGGATCTCCGGAGTGTGCATGGAGTTTTAACTAGTGTCTGAAGCTTCAGAGAGTGAAGATAAGAGGCTTGTCAGCAGGAGATCTATTGAAGCCTGCAGCCAGAGGTCCAAATATGCAGTAGCTCGGGATGCCTGTGCTGCTCTCAGATAACTTATCGGCATAGCCAGAGTCCTGCACTTTAGTACTACCACACACACACACACACACCAATAATCACAGTCAGTCAACCATCTGAGAATCTGGCCGAACTACTTTGCCATGGCAACCTAATGACCTCTTCTCTCGTCTGGCCTCCTCTTGTATCATCTCCTCTCCTAATGTCTCATCTGTTCCCCTTCTCATTTCTCCTTTTGCCTCAATCCCTCTCATCTCATCACTTCCTGCTTCGTCAGTTCCTCTGCTCTCTTGTCCCATTTCATCCCGTCTCCTCACATCTTGTCTCTTATCTTCTCATAATTTCTCCTTTAATTTCTTCCGTTTACCTCTCTTCACATCTCCTCTCCTCTTATTTCATCTACAACCATCTTGAGTTGTCTCATCTCCTCTGGTCTCTTGTTGACTCTTCTTCTTTCCTGTTGCTTGGTCTTATCCCACCTCTCCTAGTCTCCTTTTACTCCTTTCCTCTTGTCTCATCTCTTTACTCCTTCCTGCCTTCTACTCTTTTCATCTTGTCTCCTCCCTCTCTTACTCTCATCTTGTGTTCTCTCATCTATTCTTGTCCCCCCTCCTATCTCCTCTTTTCCTCTGCCCACTTCTCCCCCTTTCTCATCTCCTGTCCAACCACCTCATGTGTTCCACTTGCTTCACATTTTCTCTTCTTGTCTCCATCTCTCTTTCTCATCCCATCTCTTCCTGTTTTATCTGTTTCTCTCCTATCTTGTCTCATTTTATCTTGTCTCCTCCATTCTGGTCTACTATCCTTTCATAATTCTCTTGTCCTCCACCTCTCTTTACAATCTCCTCTCATTTCAGCTCCAAAAATAGGAAGGGAGGGAACAGATGTGACAGTTGGAGTGGAGAGGAGACCCCACAGAAACAGAGAGTAGAGGGGAGAAGAGGGCAGAAGAAGAGAAAGCAGTGAAGAGATGAGAAGAGATGAAAAGAAAAGTGGTTTAAAGAGAGTAATAGAGATGAGAATCTCATAATTTATCTTCTTTTGTCTCTTCTCCTTTCCCATCTTGTCTCATCTCCTCTCATCTCTATTTATCTCCTTAAACCACTTTTCTTTTCATCACTTCTCATCTCTCCATTGCTAACTCCTCTTTTCCTCTGCCCTCTTCTCCTCCCCTCTCCTCTCTTTCAATGGGGTCTCCTCTCCACACCAACTGTCTCATCTGTTCCTTCCCTTCTTATTTTTTCCATTTCATCTGTTCTCCTCCTACCTTATCACTTCTCCTTTTGTTCCCTTTCAAGTCTCCACCCGTCTTGTTTTCTCATTTTATCTTGTCTCCTCCATTCTGGTCTACTATCCTTTCATAATTCTCTTGTCCTCCACCTCTCTTTACAATCTCCTCTCATTTCAGCTCCAAAAATAGGAAGGGAGGGAACAGATGTGACAGTTGGAGTGGAGAGGAGACCCCACAGAAACAGAGAGTAGAGGGGAGAAGAGGGCAGAAGAAGAGAAAGCAGTGAAGAGATGAGAAGAGATGAAAAGAAAAGTGGTTTAAAGAGAGTAATAGAGATGAGAATCTCATAATTTATCTTCTTTTGTCTCTTCTCCTTTCCCATCTTGTCTCATCTCCTCTCATCTCTATTTATCTCCTTAAACCACTTTCTTTCAATCACTTCTCATCTCTCCATTGCTAACTCCTCTTTTCCTCTGCCCTCTTACTCCTCCCCTCTCCTCTCTTTTCAATGGGGTCTCCTCTCCACACCAACTGTCTCATCTGTTCCTTCCCTTCTTATTTTTTCCATTTCATCTGTTCTCCTCCTACCTTATCACTTCTCCTTTTGTTCCCTTTCAAGTCTCCACCCGTCTTGTCATATATCTTTTCATATCCTCTCCTTGTATCGCTTCTCTTTTCCTTCATCTCCAACCTTTTGTCTTGTCTCAACTCTCCGTGTCCTCTTGCAACGTCTTCTGTCATCTCTTGTCCAATCTCCTCCCCCTTCATCTCATCTTCTCTTATTGTGTTTTTCTTCTTCTCCCCTCTTTCTCCTCTCATTTAATCTCTTCTCATGTCCTTGTGTTCTCTCTTCTCATCTCTCCCCCTCCTTTCTTCTCCTTTTCTTTTCACCCTACATTTTCTTTACCTCCCACCTCACTTCTCCACTTTGTCATCAGTACAGTCATGTTTGTGAGTGACTTTCCTTGTGGCTTGTCTTTACCTGTGGCTCGGTGTGCAGTCGGACATGAACCCCGCGATGGCCGGACAAAGACCTCCTCACGACACCCCTGTGCTGGAAATGATAATAATCCCCGAAAACCTGTGGACACACAGACACACACACACAGAGGTGATATATCAGAGTGCTATTGCAAAGGAGTGATGTCTTACCCGCTGTACAAGGTCATATGATCTTACACTCCAGAGGGAAACACACTCATTAATTCCAGCACCTGCTCACAGACCTGGCCAACTCTCTCTCCAACACACACACACATATACACACACATATACACACACACACACACACACACACACACACACACACACACACACACACACACACACACATTCAAGGCAGAGAAGCAAAGGTTCAGCTGCATACATTTATCTCTTAAAGTTCTAATACAAAACACAGAACAGAGCCAAAACACACACACACACACACACACACACACACACACACACACTAAAAAGAGCTTCCCACTAAGAGACACATTCTTTGAAAATGATGAAAGGCAGGTTTTTTCATAACACACGCACATGGTGACAAGTTTGAAGTATTTCTTTACAATTTCAGGTACTATTTGCACACAAAAAAAGGAGCAAAATACACACACATTTGAATAGAAGGAGGGATGGAGAAGAAAATTATCTAACTTTTATTAATCTGATACACAGAAGCTTTGGTTCAATAAAGCAGCACATAGAAGCAGAAATTTCACTGTATCTAGACCGCCACACACTGATGTGTGGGATCTGGCGCTAAGCTGGCCAGCTCATAACCTTGTGTACTTTGAGCTTGTGTGTGCGTATGTGAGAGAATCATCTCTCTATCATTAGTCATCTTGTTCTGTTCCCAGTAGAATGCTGAAAGCAACTTCTGGACGGGCGAAAATCCACACACTTCTTCTTATTTCAGAGTTCTTTTATAAGTATATCTTGTGCTATATAGTGTAGTGTGTCTTTTTTATAATGTGGTTCATTTATCAAAACGCTTCCCTGCTGGGCTTCTGTTCCCCTGACGCTTCACTGCAGACGGCCTCTCTTGGTTTCCTTTCCAATCTCCGTCTCTCTCTCACACTCTATGTCCTTGTGATCAATAACATGACCTCTGCTGCCATCATCTACTTGTCTCGCTGAAACTACAGAGGTGTCCCCTGGGATCATACGGGGACGGAAATGCTTTCCGAAACCAGCAGGACTCAGCGTGAGTGTCTGAAGTGGGTAAATTGGGTAAGTCATGCCTGGTGTTCTAAACCTTTCAGAAAAGAAAAAAAATCACATATCTCATTAATATCTCGGTGGTTTCTCCTAGACCGCAGTCTCCTAGACAAAGCAAATGGAGACTTTTGCTTAACTGTCTCCAGAAAAGATCTCAACAATGTCACAAACTGTACCAGCTGTGGCCTCCAATCAAAAGTCAGAAAAGCCAACAAATTTCTCATTAAATTCTGCAGAGATTAATTTATGTGGGCTTTGATGTTCATATTAATTTTACAGCTTTATACTCTAAATCATGTCAACCAATGTTTGCTGAACCGTTGAATCTACAAAGCCACAGCAATAGAAATTATATTTTATCTGAGTTATGAGTTTGCCATCTGACTAGAATGTGATGCGATAAACAGACTGGGTACCATAAAAATAATACTAAAACAACACATGCAATCTCCCGCACACAAAAACAAATAATACAACTTGGCCAGTGTAGTTCCATTCAAGAACAAATGACTCTTATGAGCCAGTTTCCTTTAATAAAATGCTCAAAAGTTCAATTGTGGGTTTGAATCTACTAATAGTTGTTTGATTAATTCATAGAGGTTATTATATTATTATTGCGTACCATGCATTTTAAATAAATATAAACACAATAATATAAATTAGAGAATTTAGAATTAGTATCTTATCAGCAGTTTGTGTATATGCAATCTGTTATTTATTAACTAGGAGCTCCATTAAGCCTCCTGTCCTATAAAAGAGTAACTTCTGACCAATAAAGGTATCCCCTGATCTGCCTCAGTGTGTCAGACAGGGTCTGCAGGACTTGTGTAGCATGTTGTTAACTAGGATGGGGTCTAACGCTCTGGCGGCTGAGATCAGCTTCCAGCTTTTACAGTCCAAATCACACTGCATGTGCTGTCAGATGTGTCACAGAATTCACACACCACTTCTTTTCACTCTCTTTTAATACTCTTCGAATCACAGTTATTCTGTCTTTCACCTACACTAAGATTTTAATTCTACTACTGTGTGTGTAAGTGTGTTTGTGAGCAAATGTGTATTAGAGAGAGACAGGGATGGATAAAGATGGAACCAAAAAGAGAGATGGAAAGAAAGATGGATAAACCTTTACTTTGATCTACAGAAGAAGTGAAAGTGAACATCATTACTCTCTTTGGCCTGATGTGTGAGTGTATAATTCATAAACCCAAAGACCAGAGATCTGAAAGACTCGCTCGCTTCTCTCAGAGCCAATTCCTCTGGACATGACACATACTGAGAGACCGTGCCTTTATTAGATTCATAAACCCAAAGACCAGAGATCTGTTTGCACTGGACAGTCTTGAACTGACTTATTAGACCTAAAGATGGCGAAGGATCCTTTTACTGGCAGTCTGCTAACACAGCACACCCAGATGGAGGAGTTATTGGTCTACAAGAAGGAAGGTTCACACACACACAAACCTTTGAGAAGTGAGGCATATTTGTTACCACAGTGCTTTACTGCTGTAATTATGGCATCCCGTAAAAAGAACATCATTAAGAACATTAAAAGGGCCATTTTCTACACTTTTGTATCAGTTTTTGTTAGTGACCTTTCCTTGCACCATTTTGCACACTGTCTTTGATCCTAGGGAAAAAAAATCCTGTTTTCCATGATATGACTTCTTAAATTTTAACTCTATAATTTAGACTATCAAATGCAGCTTATTATGGCTAAGGGATGCCCACTTATTCAGAAAGAGGTCATTTCAGACATATAAAGAGACCAATCACAGTCAATTTTGTTTTTGTGTCATTTTGTTGGGTTTATCTGAAATAGATGAAATAACAGGTCATCTTGGGAAGAGAAAAATAATATCAATAACAGCTCTCACAGAGTCCATGAATGGTTGTATAGAGAACACGGGGAAAAAGAGCAGTAATGTAGACTTTCGTCCGTAAGTAACAAATACCAATCATTTTACAAACATAAATACAAATGTAAAACAATGTCAAATGGAGTTACACTTGCTCACTACTATGCCTCCAACCTGGCAAACGTATTAGTTTTTTTCCCTGAAAATTATTTATTACATCAGCCAAGTACCTTATAAACATTTCGACTCTCAGAAGCTGCATGAAGACAGCAAATCAGCATCATGCATTACGCATTAGAAAAAAAGCATCAAAAGTTTAGGAACATCGCAAGGTAATGAAAGAAAAAGAGTGCGATAAAAAAAGAAATACAAAAAGTCTAATTGGCTTTAGATACACTGACATTTGAATTCACAATTCTCCAGATAGTCAAAGCTCTGCACTCCCTCAAGAATTCTTTTATTATTCTAAGAATAATTCTTTTTCTTTCACCTGCTTAAAACTGATTTTCAAGGGAGCAGTGCTCATTTCCAGCCTTATGTTTAGCAAGTCATTGGAGATGTTTTCATTGAATTAGACCATTGATGTAACCAGCTCCAGCACTCCCAAACTGAAACACCACATCTCATCTGAAAAACATGCGAGAGCTATTGATCATGTTACTCACAGCCATCATCAGTACAGTTGCATAATTGCTTTACATAATACCACAAATCAATAAAAATCTATTTTTCATAATTGCCTTCACAGCGAGTAGTAATGAATAGATTCATGTTAGATGCAGGGACATGTGGGGAAAAAAAAAACAGTTGTGGGAAATCATCGTAACAGCATTTGCAGCCCCACTGGGCTCCAAAGTAAGCGAAGGAGCCACTGACGTTGAGCTATTGATGTTCTACGGCTAAATTAAATTCAGAGGAAGCAGCACACCTCAGGAATACAGAACTGTAGCAGAAATGGCCTTCGATCAATAGGAATCCTTTTTAAATCCAGGTTTTTCAGGGGAATGAAGGGAGTCAAGGCCCAGGTGAGGTACAGAGGAGGATATTGGCAGTGTATCTGTGGTTTCCTTTCTTTCGACACAAAGTTGTATTACAAACAAATGTTCAAGCAGAGTCTTTTCATATGATTCAAATATCTGATAAAAATCTCAATAGTTTGCTCTGTCACATAAATATGATTTAATATAAGATTTAAAACAAAATTTAAAATGTTACATTAAAATAACTGGATTTAAAAACGACATTTTTAAAATGCTTATTATCAACATTAACTCAAGTATTTACTTGCTAACTTCTTTTAACGTAAATAATATGCCGTGGATGGACTTTGTGAACAGATTTAAGTGAAGATACATGGAATCATGGAGTTCAGTAAAACTAAATTGTTACAACTTCAGCAATTCTGCTACTCATCTTTAAATCAAAGAAGCTATGAAAATACCCATCTTAAAGCAATAGCTCACAAAATAAATGGCACCGTTACATTTATTAATGCAGGTTTGAAAGGAATTTAAGTGAGTAAATGACAGTTTTCTTTTTCAACATTTCATCTAGCAGACAGGCAACAACACTTCTGGGAAAACACATTTTATGTGTACAGAAGGTTTTTGCCGACTACATTTGAGCACGGGGGTCTGTGTGTGTCCTGCTTATTTCGTATTTGCATTCAAGTTATTTTGAAATAACCATAGCAAGAACATCCACAACCTTTAGTGCCATAATTATGACCGTTGATTGCCATTCAGTGATGATGTTTAACCCTCATGTACAGGTTACTTCCTGTACAGTCTGGGTCAAATGGACCCATATTGGATTCAATGTAATTCCACAAAAATTACGATATGAAAAAAAAAAAAAAAAAAAAAATCACAAATTACAAAGAATAAATATCTAAATTTATATTAATAAAAATGTTTTTAAGCTCTATTTTTGATGGCCCTCCCCCACACCTGCGGGATGTTTGAGATTACACATATTTAACGATAATATCTAAATCTAAAGTAATCTGACAAACCATGTATCATTTGAAAAGTGTCAGATTCTAGTTTTCATATTTGGTGACTATATTTCACAGAAATGAGAGAGCAATAGATGAATAGAGATAAATTATCCATTTGTGATGTGGTGCCAAACACACTTTTGTTGTATACAAATGTTTTTATGTGTTTTAGAGATTGAATTTAAATCAAATATTAAAGTTACTACCCAAGCTATTTCTGAATAGGATGTCTACTTCATAAATATTTTGAAAATGATGGAAATGTATAGTTCAGATCACTCAAACAATAAATGGAAATCAGGAGTCCCTGGATATCATCTAGCTATGGTGTTATTTTAATGACAAATGTCGAGAGCACATTATTGTAGCGTGAAAGCACATTAATATAATGCGTGAGCGTGAATCTCTCTGCTCGCACGCGGATTTCATTTGCTCTCGCACAAAACCGGATCTGAAGTTTGCTTAATTTTCAGCAATTAAAAGATAAATGAAATTAATGTTTTATGCCTTGATTTGATAACCAGAAAAATTTTAATACACATCACAGAATTTCTAAGGGGAAAAAAAATCATAAGTTACTTTAAGGAAAAAAATTAATAAATTAAGTTGTTTTATGCATTCAAATAATTAGACATGCTAAAACAAAGAATTTGGCAACAATAAAAAATATGGTGAGAAAAAAAATAGATTTCATAGGGCCCTAAACATGTAATTTTTATTAAACTTTTATTAAATTGAACTGAAAATGTAAAAGTTTCATGGTTTTAATTAATTAGACTTGCTTTTTGATGAATAAACTTTAATTTAATTATTAAAAAGTAGTGGAGAAAATTTAAAACAGAAAAAAACAGAATCCAGAAAAATTAAAACGGAAAAAAACGGAATTTGGAAAAAACATAAAACGGAATTTAGAAAAAAATAAAACGGATTTCATAGGGCCCTAACCACTGAGCCACAGGAATCAGATATCAATCTAAAATTTGGCACAAAACTTGTTCAGATGTTTGGCTTTGATTTTCTTGAAGATTTGGAGGTAAACATGTTTTGTAAATACATATTTTATATAAAATATAAAAAATATATGTATGACAATTTCATAAATGTAAACTTCTATAACTTTTTAGAAATTTACTTTTATAACTTTTTCTTAAAATACAATTATTTACAAAAACTTAAGTGTGTGCACCGAAGTATTCAAGATTTATATCAATTTTAGCTGGAAAAGTCATTTTCATGTCTATGCTAAAAAAATGGGACTTACAGTTAAAAGGTTAAACAGTTTTGTTTTCACAAACTTTTAAAATCAAAAGTTGTTAAATTCATCAAGATGCTGGCACTAGGAGGCACTTCAGGACTAGAGTTGAGGAGTTGACATACAACAACTTGTGTCTGTAGAGTTGTTTTTGAATGGCTGCCTATGCGGGTCAAATTGACCCGTGAACACCACAAACTTACAAAAATTTCTGTATGTACATTTCACAACACATCAGCATGTTGGAACTCTGTATGCATGTTCATGACCCTAGATGAGAAAAAGTCACAAAATTAAAAAAAAAATAATAATAAATAAAAACCTAACAACCAAGTTAACTGATATTTCCGACAACTCAAACATCAAATTGGGTAAAATTTAAGTAGGGCTGTGCGATTAGTAGTAATATCGATATTTGTTTATGCGCGATTTCTAAATCGCTTTATAGCACGATTTTCCGCGGTCCCTACCTCCCGCAGTATGCTATCCGATCCAATCAGAATGCAGCGCACCTAAGTGGAGCGCGAGACCAGAACAGACTGGGCATATGCCTAACTCCAGGTTCACACACTCTGTCTGTGATGCATATTTTTTCCGAGCCCATGTTAATGGATCAGTGCGTTCACACTGCAGGCCGTAAAAGATGTGAACAGAAAAGGTTAGAAATCGAAAGGTGCGAAAAGAATGAATATCTAGTGCATGAGCATAGAGAGAGTTGTGAGTGAGTGAGAGGAGACATGTTTTAAGTGCGCGCACTCTCTCCGGATGAGAGCAGTTTGTATCGGAGCACGCGTGTCTGGTTTTTTGAGAAAGCAAAGGAAATCTGCATGCGAGCAGAGAGATTCGCGCTCACGCATTATTTTAATGTGCTTTTGCGTTACAATAACGCGCTCTCGCTGCTGCTTCTGAACCGCACACACATACTGTATACGCACTGCAAACGGAGTACGTGTGAACCGTGGGAAATAAATATATTTCAGCACCTGAGGCACCGCTACAATGAGCTCTATGAACAATGCATGGCCTTTTTTTTCTTTTTCTTTTGCCATATGTCTAGACATTTTGTTTGACATCTTTACTTAGTGATTATTTTGACTTATGTCTGTTCTAGAGGCATGTTACAACTTTTTGATAAAGCTCTCATTGGTTTTCTTTTGGAAATATGTTTAAAATTTATACTGAATGCATTTATGACTGTAAAGCATGTTTGTGTGTGTCAAAATCGTGATTAAAATCGAAATCGCAAAATTGATCAAAAAATCGTGATAGGTTTTTTTTGTCCATATCGCACAGCCCTAGTCAAATTGACCCGGAACAGTACATAAGGGTTAATAAGGATTGAGTTTAATGAACCAAGATGTGTGTGTGATAAAACCAGAAAGAATGCAGCAGTGAACATCAAGAGGATCCATCTGGCTGAATCGTAAGTTTTGAAACCTCCCAGTGGGCTGAAGAATATGTTCACTAAATTAGTATACGCTGCATACTTCCTCTGGTCTGACGATGCATAGAATATGAATCTGCTGGGTACGTGTCTTACGTTTTTTTTTTTGCCTTAAAAATGAAATACTCTCTTTTACACACACTCAGATCTGAGAGCGGGTGGCTGGGGTGGTTGATGGGTATTTCTGTTTTTGTTCTACATAGTCAGTAGGGATGGATTTAATTAATATAAACGAGATGAGAGAGAATTTTATTCAACCATGGAGGTTTTCTTTGATAATATTAATTTTTTCAGAATAAAATGAAGGAAATAGGAAGGGCAGAGATAGACTGAAGGGCAATGAAAGCACATAGGTGTGTATTAGCTGGAGCATGTACACACACATTCTACTAACAAAGTCTATTTAGCCTCCAGCTGAATGACAATGATGGTGCACTTTAAAAATGAAACGAGGAAGTTCTTAAAAATTACTGTAACAAAGGTGGCGGTAATTCGTCTTCCCTGCTGAGTGACTTCTTTCTTGGGGCCAGATTTTCACATTCCCCAGCCAACACAGAAGGATATGAAGTCATCTAATGTGACCATCCACTACATTCACTGATCCCTCTCTCTCATGCCTTTTTAAAAAAAATTGATTTCTGTTCCAGCACTAGAATGTGCTATTTGGTAGCATAAACTGCTCTGAATTAAAATCTTTTTTTTAATTATTTATTTTTGCGCAAAATTGTGATCGGATTAAGTAACTATTCCAAGAATAAATCAACAAGATAAGAATGCATTATATCTCAAGATCATAAGATACACTAGTCACCTTGTATGTTTAGAATTAAACTAAACCATTCACACTGTACATTTTTGATTCCCTAACAATGACCAAGACTCATTTGATTTGTGACCTATATATAGTGAATAATCTTCAAATGTCTTGAGAAACCAGCATGACTTTCTTTCTTCAGTTGTTGTAAAAAAAAAATAAGATATTATGTTGTATGTTTATGTTTGATTTTGTTTTTGTGGATTTGGTTTCCATTGTCTGGACAAAAACAAAACACTGAGACATTTTTAAAAAAGCAAAACCTTTGTTTATTTACAAGTTTAAATTAGATTTTTGGCCCTAGCTGTATGCTGTTATAGACCAAATTAATAATTTAAGAGTACAGTGACATAGCCAAAATGCCTGCTTATATATTATTCCTCTGTCAATGCCATCAGTTCAGTTCAACAGAAGCCGTATTGGCAGACTGGCAATATCAAAAAGCTTTTGCACAGTAATAACACTCCGTTTATTTCTCTCTCTCTTTCACAAACACACACACACAAACACACACACAGTATCTATCCCTTACTTTTCTGTTCTACAGTCCACAACCCTTTTTTTCTGATCCTGCATTCATGTTGTTTCTATTCTGTTTCTCTGAGACACCAACACACACACAATCACACACTCGCTTCAGTCTATATCCCCACAGACTGTGAGTCAACATGCACACCACACACTCGCTGCTTCTCCACCAGTCTATTTTCTTCTCTTTCCTCGATCTCTGTCTTTCTCTCCCCAAACCTCACTTGTCTCTATGTGAAAGAAATCAAACCGTCAGTTGTGCCATGTCACAACGGCAAAATTCTCGTTTTTATCACGACTTTCCTGGAAGCAAAAAAATTAAGGCTATCAGAAAAGTCACAGTAGTTTTAACCCTCACCTGACCCCAGATCAGATGATAGGGGTTGGCGATCGTTATCGAAATTCAATTCCTTTTCACCTAATTAACAATGTCATTTTATGCAATCACTACAGCAGCCGAGCTTGATTAGTTATCCATTACAGTAACCCTCATGATCTTCAATGTCACCGTGTGTCGCTTTGTGAACAAATGGATAGGAATTTTATATGGGCTGAAATTGGATGCAAATCAGTCAACACTGAGAATTCATGACGGGAGAGTTAATTTATGTCAACGGAAACACGCTCTGATTATTCAGACTATAAAATTTTACAGCTCCAGGAATGAAAACATAATAGAACATTGACTTAAATTGTCTTCAGAATGAAAGTTTGTCTAAGAATAATGCAAATTGTCAGGTAGCGACAGCTGAACGGCTCCCGGGAACAGTTCTTCCTCCTCAAGGGCATCCAGGCAGTCCAAGGTCACGAGAAACATCTCACAATCAAAAGGGAAATGACTGTCTGAAGCCAAAAAGAGAGAGGCAGAGAGAACGATACAGTCACAAAGTCAGACCGCTGCCGAGAGGAAAGGGGTCATTACCTGGGAAACGGAGACAGAACTAATGACACGGAGAGAGACATTCCAAGTTTGGAGAACACACACACCTACCCAAACACACAGGCACACACGGACGAAGCTAGAGATCATTAGCACTCTGCTCAGCTCCACTCAGATGTGAGAGAGTTTCAGATGCGCACAAACACGCACACACGCACACACAGACGTTAATCTCTCAATGTATTATTCATAAGAAGTCGTTATTACTGTCATTAGAATCTGCTTTTGATTCATTGAAATGATCAGTGGGAACTGTGAGATCTTCACTGTCTTCCAGACCCCTACTGAAAGGGTGACTGAACTAATCCAGTATAACAACTCATTATATACCATCAGGGATTCCACGTGAAAGGACGATCACATGGCAACAACCCAAACTAACACTTCATCAAAGATTTTGTTATCAACAGGAAATAAGGTTTCTGGAGGACATAAAGTTATTAAACCTGTTTAAAAGGGACAATTTTACTTTTAATTGATACTTTTATTCAGAAAGAATGTTTTAAATTGATCAAAGGTGACTGTAAAGACATGAATTAAGTGCCAAAGGATTTCCATTTCAAATAAATGCTGTTCTTTTGAAATTTTTATTCATCAAAAATCCTTAAAAAAAAAAAAAATAATAAATAAATAAAAAAAGTGGTGATATTAATAAGCAGGGCTCCAGACTAACATTTGAGGGAAGTGGCACAAGAGCCACTAAGTTGACTACAGATGGTGGTGCCAGGTGCAGATTTGGTAGCACTGGGGGTATTAAAAATAAAGATAACAAATGTAAAGCACTTTGAGTTGATGCATACAAAATTTACTTTTTAACAGCAGTAACATGCACATTTTTTAATATAGAAAATTAATGATAGGCTATTCTAGTTTATTAAATGTACCATTATTCTTATAGTATTATATGTAACTGTCTGATAATTTCAGTGATAGTAAAAGGGACACTGTGTGAATGTTGAAAATTGAAGGCACTTTGACTTCTTCAAGTGCAGAACTCTGACAAAATCTGATTTCTTGATGACTTGATATTTTATATTAGTGACTTTATAATTGTGATTTTATCATTCCAAAATATGAATGAAAAAGTAGTGATTTAATATATTTTTTTAATTTTACATAAGTGTTTGTTCACCACAGTATATTTTGCTCATCCCATTACAATAACATTCAGATTGGATCATTTTGGATCAAATGGTTGAAAGTCATTGAAAATGGCTTGAATTTCTCTCTCAAAAAGGTTGTACAAACCCTGTAGTGAATAATGTAATAACGTTTGACTATTTCTGCCACAACACCATGGTTACAGTAAAGTCTGTTATACTTTCCGCGTCCGCTATGGTATGCTTGACGTAAAAATCGTCATCGGAGAGTGTGCGCGGAGGATCTGAGCAGACATCAGCGTGCCTCCCATTTTTTGTGACTGCGCGGTCAGTAGGCTTCAAAAGCACCAATTGCACAAGCAAGGCTGTGTGAAGAAGCCCATTGCTACTTTAACCTGAACAATCCGTCGATAAAACAATATAAAAACAGCCAGATGTGCAATAATTCTGGGCAATTGTTTGTTCACATGTTTGTTGCAGAGCGGACCATCAGCGTACGCTTTTGGTAGTATAAATGCAAGTAGTCCGCGTCCACGCTGTCCACGTACGTGTCCGGATTGCTCATGTGTAAAGTATAACACATGCTTTAGCCTTACTGCTTCTGGTTTTCTACGTCAGCACTGTTTGATTTCTGTGCAAAATTTTAATTATTCTCATTAGATCTCGCAGCAATCTTTTTTCGTCCTGCAATGAGTTCAAATGCTTCTCGCTGGATCTGGCAGTGCTGTTCTGTAACAGTGCTGCGAGATGAACACTGGTTCCCGAGTAAAGCTGTTCTGAGCTCGGACCATTTTTTGGACCGGTTTGAGCTGATAAACGGTCCGCACTGCGCAGCTCAAACGAGTAGCGTGTTTTAGTTACGCTTTTGTTTTGTTTGCCGTTTGATGTTTCTCATATGCATTTGGGTGATGCAGTGGTTGCGCCAGAGCGACCGCTCACAAAATTTTGTCGCACTGACAGAAACAATGATTCGGTCGCAGTCTGGAGAAATATTTCTTAAACAACAAATCAGATTTGATTTCTGAAGGATCATGTGACACTGAAGTAACGGCTTTCAAATTTCAAATTCAGCTTTGCCTTCTTTAGAATATATTATATTTTAGAATATATATATTAAAAGTTGTAAAAATATTTCACAACATTTATTTTTTTTTACAGCATTTTTGATCAAATAAATACAGCCTTGATGTGCATAAAAGACTTCTTTTCAAAACATAAAAAACAAAATGTTTGAACTGCAATGTATAAATTTGAAGAGACACAAAACAAAATCTGAAGAGAAACATTATTTCCAACCAGTTGTGAGAAATCAGAGTGAAACAACAAAAATGTCAAATTCACTTAGTTTTATTATTAACTTATTTTATACTTTTTTGGTAAATTTTATACATTATTTTAGTTATGTTCTCTGATTTTTTTTAATTTATTCATTTTATTTATTTATGTGGAAGCAGCCTCTACATTAATTTACTCAGAAAAAAAATGTCTTATTTAAAGGCCATAGTAAAAAATGGCCCATTGTTTTTCAACTTAAAGTGGAGCAGAGAAAAGGCGATCCAACATTCCCAAGTGTTGAGCTCAGAGGGATAATAGCCTGTACAACAAAACCATGTTGATCTATTGATCCGACCTATAGTGGAATCTGGCATCTGCTAATTACTCCTGCTTGTAAAAGTCTTTTCATACTGATCTAGGTGCTGCTTTCACTCCTCAAATCCAGTTGTAAGCCATTGTAAGGCAGATGACAACCAGCACTAAAAGGATATCGTCGCTACCTTGATCAGGTCAGAGCTGCAGTGAAGAGGTGAGAAGATGCTAAGCTCTCCTGAATGAATCACAGTGTCCTTTTTCATTTCATAAAGCAATTGTTTCCCACTCCCTCTCTCCCACTCACACACCACCGAGGTTGACAGACAGAGATTTTACACCATTCTGATCGTGACTAACGAGGCCCGTTTTGCTTTAGTGCTTTACGGCCACATTCAGTCTAAACCAATGGTTCTCAAGCTTCTCTGGCCACGTACCTAGTCACAACAATGCTCCCTTTAATTTTCATAATTACATGAGCATGGTAATAATCAGCAGTGAGCACACTGACATCACTGCAGACTGTGATTTGAGAGCAAGCTTAAAAACTGAGCATCATAATGCCATACTTTGATTAATATAAATATGAGCATCGATTCATGTAGTTCAGATAAAACATGGCACATCAGTAGATGGCAACATTGGATTATGTCACTAAATCAGTATAATAAAAATTAAATAAAATTCCAAATTTCCAATAATTCCAATACATTCCAATAATTTCCAATGTCAATACATTCAAAAATCGATTCATTCAGGAACAAAACAAGTGACTCCTTATGAATCAGTCATCGAATCATTAATTTAACAATATGTTAAAAATACTAATTTTTTCGGGAACAAAACAAGTGATTCATTATGGATCAATCACTAAATCGTTTATTTAATAATACATTCAAAAACACTGATTTATTTAGGAACAAAACAAATGACTCATTATTAATCAGTCATTGATTCATTAATTTAACAATATGCTAAAAACACTTATTAATTCAGAAGGAAACAAGCAATGTCTTTAAAGGTTAATCATTCACTTTTGTTATTTGTTAGATGATGTGTGCTGTGTTCGGATATTTAACTACTATATATATGAAAAACAGTATGCCAAAAGTGTAGTATGTCTGAATTTATAGTATTCAAAAACGCGATAAAGTGCCCGGATAACTTACTACTTGACCTAGACTCTGAAGTGTGCAGTCAATGGACACTTGACAATCCAATGAGGCCACGGGAAAGGATTTATGAATGGCAGTGAAGTGACACAACTGATTTTGGCGGATGTAGTACGTCCAGATTTCATTCATACTCAGGGCTCGCAAAATTTCTTTCTTAAGGTTTTGGTAGCCCAAAATTAATTACTAGCCCGAATAAATAAAGACATCGGCTGAACTTTACAGCAAAAACTAGTAGCATATGTCTTTGTGAAATTAAAATGTTAAATAATAAAACTAACTTGAAATTTTAAAACAAATCCCAAATCAAATAAAATATTTTACAACTAAAATAAATCTCTTCATATCAACAAAGGCTTTGCCTGTGCTCTATTTAAAACAACAGGCAACCACTGCATTTGAATTACTATCCAAAAAAATGCTAAATACATTTTATTTGGATTGTATAATTTCAACATTTGAAGCAAAAACAGCATGGCCTGATTTTAGTTTTGTGAATGAGACGCAAATGTCACTCTCTGACAGCAGGTGGCACTAATTGAACAGCAGGTATTTATAGGCTGCTGCTCCTTTAAGACCGAATGCATGAATCCAATATAATGATGCACAGGAGATTTCTTTCACCACTGTTTACACTCACTTAAGACATAACCGACTGTGTTTACAAGAATACTTGCAGAGACAATTATTTCGAGATAATTTTGTGTGTATGTGTTCATTCAGAAGCAAGGATACATGAAAGAGGAATCAATTCTGTGTACGCACATTGTCTGAAACGTGGCTCTCTGTGCACGCTCTGAATGAGTGAACGTTTTAAAACGCTTAAATGTTTAAATCGGCGAGACTTAGAAATAAGTGCAACCCTACAAGCTAGTGATCAATGCAAATCAAGTTATGAATTTTATACACTATTCAAGATAGCCCGTCAGGCCGGAGTGGTGATATATTTTAGTAGGCCGACTGGAAAACACAATAGCCCCGGGACGTTGGGCTAGCGATTTTGGAAGCCCTGATACTACCCATATTCATATTATATAAAACATAATTTCTTAATGACTGCAAATTCAAATTGAAATGTACTACCTACTCAGACAGTAGGTGATTACAGTGCCCATTAGTTCATTCAGGAATAAAACAAGTATCTGGCATTATGAGTCAGTCAATGAATCTTTCACTCAATGATTTGTTCAAAAACAGATTCAGTCAGGAACAAAACAAGTGACTATGGCTCCATCCAAAATCACTATAAAAACAGTATGTGAACAGAGTAGTATGTCAAATTCACAGTATTCATAAAACAGTGGGAAAAAGTACCCGGATTACATTCATAAATCAGAGAGTATTTGATTTCATACACAGCCTATCCATATAGCTGAATGCTTTAATCGAAAACATGGATTTATTCAGGAACAAAGAGTGACACACATTAGCTAGACACCTTTCTGCATGATTTGAGCTTGAAAAGCACAGTTTATGATACTACTGTCAGAAACATTGTTTCAACAAAACGTTTCGGCCTCTTTTAAACTAGATGTACAAACTGTACAGAAAATAGCTGTCGAGTACACCAACTTGCTTTACAGGGATTCTGACCCAGTCACAACCTTTCCACTTCACACTGCACATTGTAGGCGATGAACTTAGCTGCACAAAGAATAACGAAAAAAACAGAGACAAAAACACCAGGTCTATATTGATATATATTTCCAGAGTCATGTCAAGCACCATCCTGGACCATTCATCAACATCAACCCTAGGATCACCTTATATAACTAACCTAATAGGAAATGCTGTATTTTACAAACTATAAGCTTTTGAAGAATTCCTAGAGGAAGATGCTCATATGGCTCATTACTCATATTGGCTTAATCGGAATACTTCTACTGACAATATTTTGCTTCGTCTCCAGAGAGCCATTACCTGTCCCGACCAGCTTTTACCTTATTCTGAATCATTCTGTACACAACGGCGTAACGACATTGATTCATTCCCTGTGTGCTTCAGCATCTGGCACACAAGAGATTCGGTAACAAATCAATGGAGCTCAGATGTCCATAGACAAGGGTTAGTAATGCCTGCCATTCTCCACAGCGGCTCATTTTCTTTTGAGCTGCATAACTTAAAAAAAACACAAGGTCTGCCTGTTGATGTTTTATTTGAGCGTGAAACTCGCAGAGGCGTGATCCAAGGATTGATGGCTATTGTGTCGAGGTTAACCAGCCTGTATAAATGCTGGCAAAATATGTTCCCCAACAGAATGATGGCAGTTTGAATTACACGGAGCATCTCTTTATAAACACTTGTGTGTGTCATAGAGGTGGCGGACCTAATTAGGACGACACAGTCTGCTCTTTTACTTCATATTAGTGATGTGAGGTTATTAAAATTACTTACTAATTAACTGTACTGGCAAAGACCTTGAATTAAAACGAAACCTTTCAATTTCGACTTCAGCTGTGACAAAAACCATCGCCTCTGATCCAAAGCGGTCAGCAGCGGTTGGTGGGACCGGATTGCACAGATGACATTCAAAGGGAAAAACCTCAAAGTGACAACAATATCATTCTCTCAGTAGATGTGCCAGCTGAAGATGAAGCGTGCTGCTGCTGTGTGTTTGTGTGTACGCCTATATGCGTGTGGGAATGATGGGACGGAGACAGAAAAAGAGAAAGAGAGAGAGTGGACCACATCCTTCACACTTTAATGTCAGCCATTTCAAAGGTGTTTGTAACTCAGAGGCAGGAGGTTTCATCCCTTCTCTCAGCCTCTTTTACCCTGACACGCTTTCTCTCTGCCTCTGTAGAAAAAAGCTCAGCATGAAAGAGTAAGAAAGTCTTTCCCAAGCCGTGTTTGCACAAACTGGACTTTTGAAAGTAACTGGACTTAAGAATGGCATCATAGCTGGTGTTAATAGAACATATACACTAGGGATGTGCGGGTCTAGTCCACTAAACGGTACAGCTCCTACTAGTCGACACTGAAAACAATGGTCGATTACACGACAGAAAAAAAAAAACATGATCATCATTAAAATTACCATAATTTTATGTTACTATCAAATTCCCATTGTTACATTTAAAACATTTTAAATGAGTTAAAATAAAACATTTGAAAAAGAATAAATTATTTTTAAAAGTGTTTCGGGACATAAACTACATTTTTACCTCATGCCTCGCATGAGTTTTCTTCGTGTCAGCTGTGGTGAGATCAAACGTGACCACGCTAAAGATGAGCAAGGTGTGGGATTATTTTGAATTAGAAGGAAACTAAAAAGTTTTGTGTGAACTGTGTAATGTCAAATTGGCTTATAATAACTCTACTGGAGCAATGCATAATCATATTCATTACAGGCACGTAGCCGTCTAGCTTAGAGGCTAGTCAAAGCCAGCTTATGTCATTCACTACAGCCCGCCGACGCTGCGATCCCATCCGTGCCGTCTATTCCTCGTGCTGCATGGCGCTTTCCGAAATTCTCGCTTGAGGTGGTTTTTGACTTGTGCAAAAAAGGATTAATGTAAATAATGGGAGATGGAAATGCATTTTTACGAAAAAATTCCTCCAAGCGCATATAAAAAAATATTTGACTTTGTGCTATGAGGCGGGGCAACTTTACTAGCAGCGGACTGATCTCGTTCCACAGCATCTGAAATGTTGTTATGGTCATTCTGAAATGCCTGAGCAAAGTCTGTCATCTAAGTATTTCTGAATAATGTCTTCCACGACTGCGTTCCCAAACAGCAGCATGCATCCGCCTTCCGAAAGCAATGACATCATTTATTGTGTTTCGTCTGCTCGCTCTGAGGCACAAGTAATTTATATTATATGAAAATTATTATATTTGGTTCTCCTAGTTTTCTTACTGATATTTAGTGCCAGTTTAACAGGAAGTTCCCAAATGTTTTATGTGATATTCCAATTTTGCGCACAAGTTAAATTTGCAACTTTGGATGGAAACCCTAATCGCCTCAGGTCCTGTCTTTCTTTTTGTTCGCTTTGTTTTTAGAGGATATAGCCTACATGATGAAGTATGTTTTTAAAAGCCGTTTTAATGATATTCCTTGATGAAATTCCCAATTGTTGTTGTCTTGTGTTTTAATCACTGATCTATAATATAGAACTGGATTGCTCATGACGTCATTAAAATGAAGCCGCCGCGCCGCCATATTGGTAATCCCTAGTGTGCGTAAACATTCTATTGAATTTATAGGAAATTGTATGATTTTAATGAGAAAACATCACCTAACAAATCAGTGTTTTTAAATCTGAAGTATTTCTGTACATTATTACAATGCAAACACCCTAGGCATGTAAACGGATATTTTTTTTAAATGTCAGGAATTTCCCCAACTTATTAAAAAGCTACGTTCATTACAGTAGCGAACATCAAGAACATGATAAACATCAGACGGACACGACCTCAACATATAAAACAAACCACAAAGTGCTCATTCTGAAATCTGAATTTATTCAGAGAAATAACTGACTATATACAGTCCGGATTTAAAGACATAAAGCTTTATTTCCAAGATAGTAAGTTAAGCTTTTCATTTCATTATAGAGCAACATTAACAACATAATTGTATTATTCATTGTAATATATTCAAATCCATTTCTGATACTAATACGTTTATGTTTAATAATTGCTGAATAATTATGTTCATAAAGAAATAGTCTAGTATATTTTGTGTTTGATCGTTACCTGCGTCATGAGTGCGCAGCAGACACACCCACCTAAACGGTTTAAATATATCACTTATACTGCCCCAAAAGACCGTAAACACTGCAGATAACATCTGAAGTAAACATTAATTTACATACACATAACATAAAAACTAGTCCCGTTTGACTGATTTGCTTCAAATCGGGTGATTTTAGGACAGCGGTTTGAATGTGACTCAGTGGTGCTCTCTGGTGGTAGGGATTAGTAAGTTGGCGGATCGAACACTTCCGGTGGCTTCACTGCCTGCTGGCAGTTTAGAACGCGATGAGCGATCCAGTCATATATAGATCAGTGGTTTTAATATGTTGGCTAACGTTATATGAAGATGAAGAATTCTGGCGAGGCAAGAGTACGGCATAGCTGTGACCTATTTTTAGCGGAATTCATTGAGAGATTTGTCAGTGTGATTCATAGATTAAGTATTTCAAATGCAAGCTATTATATACACGCACAACATGTTTTTTTTTTTTTTTTTTTTTCTTACCATCTTTTGGGGGTTTCTTGCTTTTAGACTAGTCGGATACAAAACTTTAGTTTAAACGACAGTCAAATTAGTCGCCGCGCACATCCCTAATATACATATAATACACACATAAAAACAGCAATATTGTGAATTATAATTACAATTTCAAATAACGTTTTAAATATTTTAAAATGTAATTTATTCCTGTATTTTTTTTGCAGTCACTACTTCTTTCTTCAGCATTCTAATATGCTGATTTGCTGCACAATAAACATTTCTTATCATCACCATATTGAAAAAAGTTATAAAAAAAAAAAAAAAAAAACATTTTCAGTATTTTTGTGGTACTATGGTGTTGTGAATGGGTAACCAGGATAATGCAATGTGGTTGCTCAAAAGAGCTCTAGATATGGACTGGGTCATATTTTCAAATTCATAAACTGCCAAGCGAAGGAGGCGACAATGACAGCTAAAGATAAACCAGAACTGAACATTACAGTCATAAATCAGACCTCAGATCTCTGTTTGAAGCTTATATATATATATAGTCAGAGATATTTAAAGCCAAACGGCCCATAAGATTTTCTGGGATATGACATTTGAAGAACTGTAAATAACCATTATGTTTCTGTGGGAGTTCATGCAAATAAAATATGAGATGTATGTCAAGCTTTAAAATATGCCCTGCAAAGCATCCAATGTTTGTGAAATCATTAAGACACTTACTTTTGCTTAGCTTGAAATCTATCCATTGTGCTTGCGGAGTAAAAAAAACTCCAACCAAGATTTCAAAAGACTTTTTCTTTGTAACAGAGAAATGAGCATCTTCCCTGAAGCTTCGGTGCTTATCATGAGCGCTTTTAGAGCAGAGGTAATGACTATAATAACTAGCCAGTGCATTTATTTCAGTCTTTCTGTCTCTGTGAAACACTGCTGTAGTTGAGAGACGACAGCTCTGGAGGGATTTCTCACATGGCTGAGCTGTAATAAGACTGAAAACGTCCTCTAACGCTTCATGTTTCTATGGAGACTTTCTCTGTCGAAGATATACAGTTGACAGTGTAAAAAAGAAATAGCCTTGAAAGATCAGACATATTTTCTGTATATTCTCTTAAAAAATATGACTCATTCATCGGTCCAGAAAAACAGTGTGCATGGACAGAGGAGAGACATGTTTTCTTTTCAAGCTTGAAACATGGGGTGAGTGTCTTTGCAGCATGATCACTGTACCATGAATGAAGATCCGTATTCAAAGGCAGCTTGGGGCAATTTCTCAAACCACTGCTGTTGAGCCCCTGAGCGAGATGCCTCACCCTTCAGGGGTGTTTTCTTGAGGGTGTGTGCAACAACATCTCTTTCTTTTTCTGTCTGTGTCCATCTAGCTGGCAAAATCAGCAATTTATTTCAGAAATGAATTCTTTTGGAGTAGTGCAGGGTGATTTCATATTAGTATATATTTCATAATAGTATTTTATTTAATTTTAACAAACATTATGAATATTGCATATTTTGTATATTTTCATTTATATGCATCAAGATACCATATACATTATAATTTAAAAGATTGGGGTCATAAAGTTATTATTATTATTATTATTAATTATTATTAATAAATTAAAATTAAAGTAATTAAAACTAAAATTAATAAAAACAAATTAATACTTTTATCCAGGAAGGGTGCATTAAAGTGACCAAAAGTGACAAAAGTGTATAATGATCCAAAAGATTTCTATTTGAAATAAATGCTGTTATTTCTATTCAAAGAAAAAAAAAGTATCACAATTTCCACAAAAATATTGAGCAACACCACAGTTTTCAACATTGATAATAATAAAACGTTTCTTGACCACCAAATCAGCTTATTAGAATCATTTCTGAAGGACCATGTGACAATGAAGACTGAAGCTGCTGAAAAAGTAAATGTAAATAAAGTAAATAAAACATTTAAATAAATCTAAATTACACTTTAAATTATATCAAAGCAGAAAATAGTTATTTTAAATTGTAATAATATTTCATAATAATACATAACAGATTTTTTTTTTTAATCAGCCTTGGTGAGTGTAAGACACTTCTCTTAAAAACATGAAAAAAATCTTACCAACCTTTTGAAAGGTAGGTGTATATAGATATATTGGCGCATATAATAATAATAATAATAATAATAATAATAATAATAATAATAATAATAAATAACAAAATATATTTTTTCTTTCAAGTGAACAACAGTGTGAAAAACATGCCTTGATTATTTTTGTTGAACATTTTACATCTTGCGTAATCTTCTTCAATCTACTTGAACAGAGTTGACAGCAATGGTTTGGGTGAAAAACATGGTTTGTTTGACCAATTCTATGCCATTTCAGTAATTTATGTTCAATACTGTCTGAAAAAGAATGGACATTTACATATAATAACCAATATCTATTCCTTTGTCTCTTCCAACTGTTAATAAACAATTGAGAAATGTCTGAAAATAATCACAAAGCTATACAGAAAAGAATAAAAAAGTATGTGAAGCAGAAAAGAAAGAGGAGTGAGCAGAAATGGTGAAAGCAGAGAAAAAAGAAAGTGCTGTGCAGAGAACAGAAGCAGTGGGGGAGTAATTATTTAGCCATCTCCTGTAAGGAACTCCTTTACAAAGGCAGAAAAATACCCCATTATCAGACATACTCACTTCACATTGTTAACCAAGGACATTTCCACCATGTGTGCATCCTGTGTGTGTGCACATATTGTTCAAATAACAAGCTTGGGATACATAAATCCGTCACTGAAGACGAATGGTACCCATGCGCTCCAGACGGGGCGTGGTGCCACTGCACCTAAAATTGCAAATGAACATGCAGAAATGAGCATAACAGGATGCACTCTGGCACAAGAAGCGTGCCAACGAACCACCTTGTTATAAATTCCTGAGTACAACTTTTTTAAGAGCAAAAAAGATAAAGGATGTGCCATGCTGTGGCTTTAACTGGCTTTTCCCAAAATCCCTCATCCAATGTGAGAGCAGAAAAAGCACAAATCAGCTGTGAGAGAGAGAGATCTCTCACTCAGAAGGTTGCTTAGATAAATGTTGATTTAGAGTTGTGATTGTCAAGTGTCAAGGAATCAATACTGACTATGTGAAGATTTCATTCTGCAGAGTTACACGAAAAACTGAAATGCAACTGAAATCAAATGTTTGAATTCTAAGATTTTCTTAAAGAGCAGATCATGTGGGTTAGGCCTGGGACGGTTACCGCATTACCGCAATACCGCGGTCACGTGACGCCTACCGCGGGTCTAAACCTGTAACCGTCATCACCGCACAAAAAAAAAAACATTGGCCTGCACATCTGAATGCCTTCGGCAGAATTCAAATGAGCCATTTTAATCTAGATTAATTCCAAGATTACAGTGAGATTAATCTAGATTAAAAAATGTATCTATGCACCTCTAATAGGCTAAAAGCATTCCATTTGTATTGACTATTAGGCCTAGAGTACCTGTGTAATGTCTTGTAGCCTATATATTGAATTTCATTTCATTTTACTAAAGCATAAAATACAGGCGGATGACTCATGAGAAAGCCAAAAAAGCAGGACCTCAGTTTTTAATTGCACGTGCTTATTCTGCTTAACACAATTCTCTCACGTGGTTGCGCAGCCGACAATTGCGCATTTAAGCTACTATTCCATCGAAACATGGCATTTATATGTATAATATATAAATATGTAGACATATAGGCTAAATTAATATAAATATTTAAAAATCTATAATATATATAAATATTATTTATATTATATATTTTTACATATTTATATTAACTTAGCCTATATCTCGTGTGCGCTTTGGTCTCAGTGTGGTTCAAGGCTATAATTTAACGAATGCTATTTAATTTAACAAAGTGTCGCTGCTCACAATACCGTCATTGTTTTTTTTTTTAACTTATAAATATTATTTATATTTATCTTATTTATAAATTTATTTATATTTATCTTATAAGTAAAAACAACCACAATATTGTGAGCAGCGACACTTTGTTAAATTAAATAGCATTCGTTAAATTATAGCCTTGAACCACACTGAGACCAAAGCGCACACGAGATATAGGCTAAGTTAATATAAATATGTAAAAATATATAATATAAATAATATTTATATATATTATAGATTTTTAATATTTATATTAATTTAGCCTATATGTCTACATATTTATATTACTCTAGGCTATATGCCTTCGTTAAATAGCCTTCATTAACCACTGAGACAAAAAAGCGCACACGTAATATCTATATAAATATTAATATAGCTAAACATGTACAAATATGTAATATAAAATATAAATCATATTAAATATAATTCATATATTATATAAGTAATAAAAAAACCGAATCTGGCTGATTTACTTGGGGAAAAAAAAGAAAAAACATCTACTCCGAACCCCAATAGAATTCGTGTAGACACGGAGATCAGAAGGTATTTGCAGGAGGAAGCCCTGGATTCCCACGCAGACCCTCTTGTCTGGTGGCGGGACAATAGTGTCCGATTCCTTCTGCTTTCCAAAGTAGCCCGAAAATATATGACCATTTGCGCTACAAGCATTCCCTCAGAACGTGTGTTCAGTGCTGCAGGGAACGTCGTTTCCCTCTGCTTTCCAAAGTAGCCCGAAAATATATGATGACATGCTAGTTTTTTTTCTAGCAAAAAAATATGAATGTTGTTATTCTAAATGTGAAATAATAAATGTTAAATAAACGTGTTCCTTATGCTCAATTGCTTAGCCTCTGTGCGCGCAAAAGTCGTTATAGTTTAAGTGATTGTTTGATGACGACGACTGTAGCCTAATCTGAAGGTAAACATATGGAAAATAAACATGCAAATTAATATCTATTACTGATCAATACGATAAATAAAAATGTGTTTGTTTGTCTTTATGATGCTCTATCTTCAGATCTCTGTTGTGAATTGCGATCAGATCTGATATCGCCCCCCAAAAATATGAAGGCTAGGGTAACCTCGCCTATTATTTCGTTTTGCAGAATTTGTATTTCAGACATCATTCCATTTCTGTTCTCAATGTTCATGTTAAAAATTTAAAAAAAAAAAAAGTGAAATAAACCTGTTCCTTATATTCGTTTGCCTCCCGTGTGTGCGCGAAAGTGAAAGTCCATCGATGACTGTGGTTGGGGTGGTTGGGGGGTGGGGGGGGATGTTGCGGGATGCGGTTTACCGCAATACCGCGGGAATTTATTGCTTTTCAACCGCGGTAAGAAAAATTCAATACCGTCCCAGGCCTAATGTGGGTTTTTGAAAAATATCTCTTTTGCAGTTTGTAATATAGCTATCCTTACATGAAAACAATCTGCAAAGTTGTTAATCAAAAAAGTGCATGATAAAGATATTGTCTCTCAAAAGAGAGAGTCGGTTCTGAAACGCCTTAACGAGTCTTCATATTTTCAAATCTTTTACCTGTTACGGGTATACGTCACTGGGTAACACATTTGCATAATCCCCACCTGCTCGCGAAATACGAACAGAGTCTGACCTGCCCACAAACACTTCCACTAGTTAGTGTGTTTACATGATGTTGAGAAGACGCGGTGTTCAAGGATACCACAGAAATACAATTTGAACCTTTTGTTTTGTGCATGGCATTTTATCAAGGACTGCTTCTCTAATTTTGGCTTTTATCTTCGTTGGTTTCTAATCTTCTTAATTTGGACTAACAAGCTCTCCGAACCACAGCCTGTAAGTAAGATTGATACCTTGTGTACATTTTCAATTGAGTGCTCAAAAAAATAGTTTTTGTGCTAATGTGATGTATAGCTAGTGCAGCTTTAGGTTTCCAGGTAAAGCACAATATTATTGTCTTACTGAAGTAGTTCTGATAATTCGGTGTGAACCCACTATTTCCTAAGAATGGGTAGATTATTGTATACTGATGTTGTTCTAATTACTTCGTTTAATAATAAAGAATGTAGTGTAGCACAAAGACTTTATAATCATTGTGAAATTGCTGTTTATTGTGCTGCACTGGCAGTTACAGGGTTAACGCGGGAGAGACGAGCGAATGTTAGGCTGCTGCGCCTGTGATACAGCAATTCTGCGTTATGATTAAAAGTTAAGACAGAACATCTTTTGTCTGTCGTTCTTCAAACATTACACTAGACATTTTTTGGTTTACAAACTGTATTGTTTCATCAGTTAGTCACGTATCCACCAAGTGTTCACAGTTTAGCAGTTAAACTTTAGCTGTGGGCACGATTCGCTTGTGTGTGTTTTTGTATTTTATGTCATTATTATTAGAATGGATTGGAGCACTATATTGTTTTATGTAAAGGTGGTTTGTCAATGGTAGTGCTGGCTAACTGGCTCAATTACTCCTCTCTGTGCCAATCACAACAGGCTTGTCCAGCTGACCAATCAGAGCAGACTAGGCTTGTGGAAGGGAGGGGTTTGCTCCGAACTTGCTGGGAACAAATCATTTTGGAATCATTGGCAAATTACTCTAATATTAAATATATATTCTGAGAAAATTACAATGTTTTCTGACCATAGATGCCTTTAAACCTGTTTAGGGCACTCCAACACAATATTAGGACACTTTAAAATACCATATGACCTGCTCTTTAAATGAACAGAACATTGTGCTGATTTGAATTCAATCAGCAGAGATGGCTAAGAACAATTTGAACAGAGTGCATTAGGGCAAAGAATATATAGTGATGTTTGGTAACATTTCCAAAGCCAATGTGGGGAGCTTCATTTCTATTCAAAACCAGGTATTATGCAAATCTTTTTTCATAATCCTGACTGTATAAGTTAAATTTCTTCTAGGCAAACTAATTTAACAGGTAATTACTGTGTTTGTAAATCTTAAAGGGGTCATCGGATGCCCATTTTTCACAAGTTGATATGATTCTTTAGGGTCTTAATGAAAAGTCTGTAACATCGTTTGGTTAAATTTTCTCAATGGTAGTGTAAAAAACACAGTTTCTACCCTGTCAAAAACAGCTCTGTCTACAGCATGCTGTTTTATTGCATTCCGCTTTAAATGCAAATGAGCTTTGCTGACCCCACCCCTCTCTTCCGAAACGCTCTCTGAGAGACGGTAAACTTTAGCTGCATTCATCGTAAAATGCACTAACTAGCACATTATTAGGAATGGTGATTTGCAAAGATTAATTAAAAAACCTTAAACTCAATTCTTCTGTAGGTGAAGCTGGATCACGAATGATTCCTGCTAACATAGATGCATTTATGTAGATCGGGGGCGCATTCCATTCAGAAACAAAGGTAATCCACTGCGTCTTCAGTGGCTCAGGTGTCACTGGGTGGATCTTTATCATTATAGGGTGGTTGTGTACACACTTTTCAGTTCAAACAGCTTGTAAAAGTGCACGTCGCATCAGATGACCCCTTTAAGTATTCAATGAAATGGGGATGTGCAATGCTACATACATACATATGGAATTTCTTAATAACTAGGCTAGCTGGTGCTAAAGAAGTTATGCCCAATTAATTTTGTTTTGGTTATAACTATATCTTTCTATTTCATAAAACTGTCCCAGTGTTCAGAAAAATGGAACCCTATAGATTATATATAATGATAAAAGTACCAGTTCGCAAGTTTCTAGTTTGAATCAGCGTAACAAATTTTAAATTGGATGAACTTTTAATTGGTTGCTGAATCCACTCACTTCACTTATTGTTCACTACAACAGCAAGATTTCTTTACATTTAGTGATGCCTGTATCATTACCAATTTGTTTGTTAAACTGAAAACGGCATTTAGAAAAAAAAACTCAGTAAATAAAATCAGAACTGAGTTGTATGGCAATGAGAATATTGCTTGTGGCAAGTGATTAGATATCCATCAGTAATTGTATTATATTTATATTTATTAATGATAAAATAATAAACCTCAAATAAGGAAATAAAAAATAATCTAGATGAATTAATTGACCTCAACAAGCCCACATGTCACCAGACACCTGTGAGAGACAGTGAAGGATCATGACATCATCCCCACTCGCAACAAACAATGCCTGGTGGTGGCACGTGAGTTGAAAGTGATGAGCGGTCCCTGTTGGTCGGCTAAGAGAGCCTTCGGTGGCCTTATGAATATTCATTCCCACCCCACTCTGCTGTGACTCACTCACCCAGAACAGCTCTATCTGTACTGTGAATTATGGAAATAACGATACAACAGAGAAGAATGAGAGACATTCATCTCCTTTTATTGCAGAACGCCGGTACATAGCGAGATACATGTAATAGAATGAGTGAAGATGGGCGATAGGGAGGGAGAGTGACAGATTGCTTGATGGAAATCTTCCCTTTCTGACAGTTCTCTTTGGAGAAAGGTGCAGTGAAGTAACAACACAAACAAATAAGATGAAGCACACTGGAAATAAACAACAGGTGACAAAATATTTTTATTAACTGCTTATTAATAAAACCCTGATCTTTTTCTGCTGCATTTAAGAAAATCTTTCACAAACATTGAAATAAATGTATTCCTTTTCAAGTCTGAAATCTAACTCCTGCCAAGCAAATGATGCTGCTGCTTGATCAGGACATCACTGCGTGAAGACATCCAGAGATTCCAGTCGCTTTGGGTTGCTGTATTATTTATGGGAAATAAATTCCAAGTGCACATTCCAAGTCAAATCTCTGCTCTGAATGTAGAAACTACACAGTACTGCCGTCTGTGGGGAATTAAGAATGAATTGTGCCCAAATAGCGCACTTTGTGGTGCTTTAGTAAGCAGCTGACTAAAGAAATTGTGCGTCTCCGGTAACGGCAAACAATCTGTAACAATCTGTATGCCACAATCTTGAGGACAGGTTCTGAATTCTGGGTAGCTGAAATACTGCATGCAATGGTGGCTTGACTGTTTACTGAATTCTCTCTTCAGTGACCTGTTATATTTCACAACAGAAGTGAAAATGCTTTCAGACCCTATAATTGTCGGGCTGATGCTGGACGGCTCAAAGAAGTTGCGCACACACACACACACAAACACTGCATAAGTGCTCTCACTTTCTTTCCTCCTCACTGACTCCCTTGAGTCACACTGAGCCCGCCCGACTTGATATTTCAAGTTCCACCATCTCTGCTGATCGTATCAATCTCCCATCGACCTCCTGCAGAACTTCAGACAGTATCATCTCCAGCTGTAAGACAGATTCTCTTCCCCTTGTCAGAGCTGGCAAAAGGAGAACTTTTTCATCAAGCGCTTTGTAACTAAAAGTTTCTCTCAAGTGCTTTGGGCTACACAAAACAGATGAATCGTCTAAAGATTAGAGGAAGCACCGTTTGAGGCTGATGGATAATTAGTCTTAAAAATTAACATGTCTTCATCTCGAACCCCTCATCATCTCGAATCAACAAATGCTCTTGAAATCGGCTGTGAACTGTGTAAAAAACCCAGACTTGAAAAGCAATGAAAGCTCCGGGTCACGGCACCAGATCAAAGCAAACTTTCTCACCGACCCTGCAACAAACAGCGCAATCCTGTATTCTCCTCTATTACCAGTCTGCCAGGAGGGATCAGATGTTGAGAGAGAATGCAGCAGGCTAAGGGGCCTTTTACAGAGAACATGTTCTTGCTTCAGAAACAGATAAATGAAGCGCAACAGAATAGAACAGAAGGTGTGTTTATTTGCATTTTAACTCCTGTACACCATTGCTAATATATAAACTTCACTTTTCCATATGTAAATACACTTGTTCATGAGTAAATATGCTTAGCCCACAGATTCATCTGATTTGCTTAATACTTAAAAGCTGAAATTGATCCACTACACTATTTTTAACATGGTGAAAGATGTCGGTGTAGCATACGTGTAAAACAGTTAAAGTGAAGTTCAAGAGGAATGCAAAAGTGTTCTATTTGTGCAATTCCTTTGTGTTTCTTTGCATTTGATTGCGGCTGTCGTAGATCTCTGTGGAAAATTTGTGTACTAAACTGTCTCGACAAACTCCTGATTGCATTTCAACACCCATGCTGTCATATTGATGTGACTTTTCAGATATTGTCTCATCGTGGCTACATCTTCGAGAGGATGTGTGTGTGTGTGTGTGTGTGTGACTGCAGAGCTGGTCCATCAATATGCATTTCTTTCTTAGTTCACTAAGAGCCTTAAGGAGGGTGTCCAACTTTTTCCTAGCTCTCTAGCCATCTTAGAGTAATGATTTCTGAAAAGTTGGCAGAGAGAAAAAACCTTTGGAAGTATTTTGGCAGCAGGTATATAGAAAGAGAGCAGAGGAAAGAAACAGACAGCCAGGCAGTGAGAGTTCATCATTAAAGATCTGTATATGTGAATGATGATGGGATTTGGAGGAGAAGTGTGTGCATGTGGGGATTGTGATTAACTTAGATTAAAGAAATGTGGGTGGAGTCCATGTGGGGACAGGAAGAACAACTTCATAGTAAATAGATGACATGCAATACAGTATTTCCCACAGACTTACTTATGTGTGGTGGCAATTCCCCGGGGAAATATATACATATATGCAAGGTGGGGGGGGGTAGGTGTGGTCAATTTCTAATTCTAATTAAACAATATATACTGCTAATTAAACAATATTTTGCTGAATGTGTTTTTGTGCTGGCACCTTGGCTGGTTTAGGACGGTCATGGATAAATAAAGATGACAATAAAATCGCCCGTAGGTGGCAGCAAATCCTTGTTTTAATAAATTATTTATTGAATCATTCAAATCAAACGATTTGTTCAAAATGCCTGATTCAATTAGAAAAGTGAACGGACCGTTGAATCACTGGCTCACATGATTCATTCTAAAACAGATTAATTCAAGGAATGAAACACCGCGTTGCTCTACACTGTTGTATAAAATTATTAGCATATTTATGTGCTGATATTCAGAAAAGTACATTGCTTGTGCAATGAATATAAAAGCATAAAATCTCATACATGGGTATTATTTCTTTCATTGCTTGAATTATAAGGGCATTCTATATGCATTCTAATAGGCTTCATTGCGCAGTGAATGCTACTGGACTCTCAAGATGTGTTTGTTTGTTTGTTTGTTGCAAAGTCAGTGACATACTGGCCAGCTCTCCTATCATCTCTCAGTCACACATACAGCACACTGACATTATGTCAGGGGAATGTCTTTAAATTCTAATCAAGGAAAAATCATACCTTCTGTTGTCTTCTTTTAAAAGAACTTCAAAAGTTTTGCTTGAACCATTTTGCAAAATCAACAATGATGAAAACTTGCTTCCCCCCATGCGCAGCTTGCTACAGAAATGAGTCCTGATTGAGTCCTGATGAGTCCGTGAACACACACCTTCGATAATATAGTAATGTAGTACCAACTGACTCTCACAAATATTTTACAGAACTAGTTGAGAGATTTTTCTTTCCTTGAGAAAATTTGGCATGTAGCCTACTGTACCTGATATATATCCAGAATAATCAATATTGAATCTAATCGAATTGGTAATCGAACCGAATCGAAAGCTTGTGGATGAGAATCGAATCAAATCGTGAAATTTGTGTCAAAACCCAGCCGTAGTTTTATGTGTACTGGTGTGTTCAGCTAAATCAATATGGGAGGAAAGATACATGAGGGGCACGTAACAGGAGCTTTACACAACTCTCAGAACCCCAGAATCCAGAGACTTGCTCTGTGTACCCAATCCCAGGACCTGTCTCATTCAAAACAAACAGAAGACAATGATATCAAGGTACTGTGGCAAATGCAATCAGCCCACAATACACCAGTCACCATTTTCCCCACCAGCAGCTATGAGTGTAGAGAGGCCTTTGAGAGCTGTGCTCAGCGATGGGAGCAATCACGAGTGTTTTTGTGTGCAGACGCAGAGAGGTGGGGAGAGATGGGTGAAATGCGTCACTGAAGTGTGCTGATCAGCTGCCTGCTAAGCTGTTATTCACACACACACACTTGCGACATAAACGAAGCACAACGCAAAAACAACACCAACTGCAGTCGGGACAAAGAAAGCTGCTCAAATCCCAAATTAAACCCTCACAAATGCTAGAATCCTCTTCCACATGCAAATCCCCAAACCTCTTCTTCTCTGAAACAATGTCCTAGGCATTCAGCACCACAGTCTTTGGTTTAGCCCAATGAAAATGTGGAATGCTTTAAGGGTACTAGAAATATAATTAAATGCTTTTTGGGGACAAGAAGTGGAGAGGCAGATGTATAGCTTGCAGGGTTCTCAAGAAATTGATAATCAAATTGTAGTGGGCAAAAATCCTTTGAGGTGCAACTTTTTATCCATTTTTTATTCTTTATGTGCAGCAAGTCACTTCAGATAAAAGGGTCTGCAAGATGACTGCTGACCTTTAAGACAAAGAAGGTGTCCATGGTTTCTGAAGCTACAGCCACGTACAACACTAATGCAAACTAGAGCATATGGCGTTACTCCACTGCTAATTATTTCATCTCTTTTCCACTGAATGGGTTCAGCAGCTGTTCACAACTCTCAGGTTGAGGATTAATTTTCCTGAACTGCTCCCTAAACTCATTCCTTTTATAGTTGCAGTGATAAGAACTAGTTGTTCCTCATTTTTTCCCCTCATTCCCCATCTGAACATCCACGTTCCTAAGGTATGCTCATTACAATAGTAGTAGTGAAAAGTGGCAGGTGTGTGGACAGTGGGAGGCCCTTGAAACGTCTAGTAGTCAGGAAGTTGGGTAAGTCAATTTGACTTATAACAGTCTGTTCAGCTTGTGTTATACTGTGAATTAGAGCCCGACCGATAGGGTTTTTTGGGGGGCTGATACCGATATTAGGGAGTAAAAAAGGCAGATATCGATATATCGGCTGATATTCTTTGTGTATATTATAGTACAGTACCAGTCAAAAGTTTGGACACTTTCCCATTCGTGTGTGAGTAAATTTGGGTGGGTATATTTATATTGTACGATATTTTTTTTAACAGAATATATACATAAACACATTTTTTTTTGCAATGATTAATCAAATGTGGTGATCAAACACTTATAATGATGTGACAAAGATATATAATGGAGGCAGGGAATTTAACAATTTAACAATAACCTTTATTATCCAAAACGAGTCTAACATCAGTGCACTGAACAATAAAGTTGAAGTTTATTCTTTATACTTTATTTCAATTCAATTCCATTAAACTTCATTCCGTTTAAGTTTATTTCACTTCAGAAGATTCATTCACGGATTTGTGCTATTCTCTTCACACACAGACGAAAGTGTGACAAAATACCTCTTTGAATGAAACGTGTACGTTCCCTTGGAACTCTAATCATGACGGAACATCATGTGAAGTCCACTTCGCAGGGCACTTACAGTCGAATAAGACAACACTTGAATGCTGCTGCTTGAACAAGAGACCACCTTACTGAAGTGAAAATGTTGGCTCGTGTCTCGTGAACAGACTATTTGCGACAGATTCATATCGGCTGATAAAATCAGCAAAGCGATATATCAGTTGGGGTCTACTGTGAATCAGCGTATCCACACATGTGACAGCTCTTAAATTGGTCTTGGAAATGACAGGGAACAGGTCAAGATGTATTTAAGTGAACTGTACAATTACCTGCACAGCAGGAATTCAGCTTTAGTTATGGCCAGGGCTTGGTAAGGTGTTGAAAGCACGCTTAAGAGACAATGCATGCACCCACTCTTCACCTGTTCAGTGACATTCACAGCCTACAGCGTGAGAGCATGTGGAGCTCAGTCTCACTCCCCCCAGGTCCCCTCTACCTTTCTCCACCTCCTCCCAGGAATATCCTATTGCTCTGAGGAATGAAATGACATGGCATTTAAGCTCCGCTCCCGCTCCTTTTATCTTCATCTATCCATCCATTCTCACCTAAGTACAGGCCGAAAGCCTTCCCTGCAGGATTCCGGCCAGGCAATCAAGTGATTATGGGCTTGGATAAATGTCTCATGCATCCCATCGTTCTTCCGTGGAGAGTGACAAGCGTTTTCAGAGATGAATAAGGTGTCGTCCGTCATTTTGGACGGGTCATTTGTTGACCTGATGTAACTTTTGTCAGCCTTAATCACTGTTTTGTACTCACACTGAGCCTCAGGGGTGACACTAAAAGACCACAGACACTACGGACTAACAGAGTACAAAAACAGTTGTATTCTGTGTTACAATGTATCCGTTAAAAGGGTCATGAACTGATTTTTTTTTTTTTTTTTTTTTTTTTTGTACTGTTCTCTGATGTCCACTTATATTGTTCTCAAGATTTTTACATCAAAAAACAACATACTTTTGATTAGGCTATTTTCTGTCCTGTTTTGATTCTACTCATCAGAATGCTCTGTTTGAATAGGTGCAGCGGATTGTAGACTCTGACGTAAATGCCCACTGCTATGATTGGCTAACAGTTGTGTATGTTTGACAGCGACATTCCTTAAAGATGGACGCTGCTGTGATTTAGCGCATAAATACTCAGTATCAAAAAATCTGTAATAACAGACAAATTACATCATAAAGTGGTACATTCCTAAACCTGTCATTTTGGCAAATTGGCTTCATTATAAATAGTTTTTAGACTAACAAGAAAGAATTGATTTCTGAAATTTACAGAATGCTTTTATAGCACAATTACCCCTTAAATACCAAAAGATTAAATAAATTTTGATCTATCAGTTCATAACCCCTTTAAATCTATTCAAGGCCGCAAACTAATTGGTTGGAAATACCACTCAGAATAGCTTTAAATCAAATCTTCTAAAATGTTCTGCGATTCTCTCTTCTTGCAGTATTTTGGTCTACGTTTCACATCTGCCCATTTTCAGCCAATCTATCCACCATCCGCTCCATTCATACGTGTTGCTCAACTTTCCTGTCATCTCAGAGTCTTACTGCTCAGCTCTCCCTGAATCATTTTCTTGCTTTCATCTGTTCTCTTTTGCTACTTTTTCTTTCCTGTTTTCACAGTCTCGCTACTTTTCATCTCAGCCTCTCGCTTTCTGTTCCTCTATCTATATAACGCATTTTTGAAGCGATATGATTTCAGTGGTGTAGGATTTCTGGTGGATCGCTGCAAGGAAGCTCCACGTCAAGACACGGTCGTGGTGGCAGCGCTTTGGATTAGAGTGCCACGCCTGCTTACCCAGAGACCCGCATCCCAAAGCTCTCAGATCAAGTCACATTTTCTGAGCAGAAAAAAATAACATCAAATGGAGAGGAGAGAGAGGCAGACGAGAGAAAGCACCATATGGCATCAAAAATTCAACTCAGAAGACAGGGATCCTTCAAGGACTCTCACAATCTGTCTGAGAGTCTGAAATGAATAATGAAAAATCAATCCACCATGCTGGGTGTGAAAGTGTCCCGTGTTTGATTGACAGGTCAGAGTTAGGCATAAATCAATGGAGATGCAGGGAGAGCTTGTTCATTATGCCACACTAATGAACGCCAGGAATTCCATGCAAACACAAGATGTGCACGTACACACATCAGTCTATCACAGCGCAAGCTTTTTTTTTTTTTTTTAAACAAGGATGGAGTGGAAAAGTTCTCAATCTGTTTAAATCAAACTTCACGTGTCTGTGTGTGCTTGCGCAGATGTTGATATGCCATCTGATAGGGATCTACATTAGGAGTGGGAGATATGAGCTAAAATTCATATCACAATATTTTACACTGTCTAGGTGATATTGATATTATATTGCAATATGAAAAAAAAAATGACAGGCAAAATATTTTAACCTTATATAACTTGAAAAAGTGAGGGATTGGACATAGACCTGAAAAGTCTTTTTTTATTGTGCCATTGTTTTTCTCAAAAAGTGCAAACGTGCAGCATGCCAGGCCCCCATTTTGTAGAGAAAAATATTTTCAAGGCCCCCCGACCCCCTCTTTTTTTTTAATTTGGAAAGTCTCTCTGCAGTAAACACTGTAATATTGTGAAATACTCTCAATTTAAATTATCTATTTGAATGTTTTAACATATAGGCTACTGTATTCCTGTGATAAAAGCTGAATTTTCAGCATCATTACTCCTGTCTTCAGTGTCACATGATCCTTCAGAAATCATTCTAATAGGCTGATTTGCTGCCCACTAACCAATGTTGTAAACATTTGTGCTGCTTAATGTTTTTGAGGAAACTATTTTTCCTGATTCTCTTATGAATATTTGAAATGGTTCTTTGTGTCAGAGCGCTGGAGTTCGTCTGAAATAAAATCACGTAGCGCCACATCCACAGCAGAGAATATCATTGGGTTCTATTTGCTTTTGTCAAATCGTGCCTTTCGCATCTGGTGTAGACATGTTGTTTTGTTATTTATGAATCTTAAGTATATTCATAATCTGCTTTACGTTTACCTGGCACTGGAAGTCCTTTCACAAACTTGTAACTTTCATACTTAGAGCATAGACCATGCATCGTTCATTAATAATTTCTACAAGGCTCCCTGCAATACAACTCTGATCCTTCAATCGCGCCATCTAGTGATCTGTTATTGATACAACCACAACTGCTACAACTGATAATGGAGCACTCAAGAGGGTACTGCGAGTCATGCTGAGGTAACTCAAATATGTCAGATTAGTATTTTGCGATCAATTATTTACTTATCAGGCAAGTGGCCGCATGATTAGCGGGACAATTATGCAGTGTAGTAGTCTTTATCACCCTGCAGCAGTTTCTTTTGCAAAATAATCTGCTGACTGTACACTATCCCTCAGCCTTGCTGCACCCCCCAGTTTGAGAACCACTGGAGTTGGCGATTTGTGCTCTATTAATTTGGTCTGTTACGATGCTCTATGTGTTTGATTACTAATGCCAGTGTAGTACGGCGTTGCACAGAGGACAAAAACATTCAGCCTCGACTCTTTATCGTCATTTGTGTTAAAATTTGCAAAGCGTACCAAATTGAACAAAACTATATAAATGCAAAATTTGAATTCATTATTATATATATCGATATCCACTAGGGGTGGAATGGTACACAGATGTCAAGGTTCGGTACATACACCTTGGTTCGGGGGTCACGGTTTCGATATGATTTCGCTATAACAGGAAAAAAAAAATCTACTATGCTCGGTTTCTTTTCATTTATTTTGAAAAGACAGTAGTATAAATTAAAAAAAATTCCACCTAGATATGAAAATACTAAATAATATTACATTATGTTACATATATATCATCTGCAGTACATATATACATACAAGGAATAAATTCTTGAAATATATTTGATTTAGTTTACAGATTTGTTTACAGAAACAAGGGAAAAACAGTGCGACACGTAAAGTAGCCTATATATGCTGAGTTTCAGTCCATTTTTGTGCCAGGCTTAATTTGTTCACAGAAGGAAAACTGAAACTGAAAATGGCAGAAAGCGACATCCCATGTTTTCTTTATTTTACAAAACACAATGTTTTGTTTTCATTGTGAGTGTACACAAATAAAAGCAGACCTTTATACAGTGACGCATTATTAATAAGACATTAAGTTGATTCTGCTGGTATAAGGAAACAGTTGAAGTGATCGCGCTGGCACGCACCCACGCACACACAAAACACAACACATCAGTTCCAGCATTGCTAACTTGACAGCACAGTTTGATCTTTATCAAAATAAAATACAGTGAACCAAACATCAGCGCACCTGCCTTTGTAGGGCATGTCTACGGAAATTTGGCTGGCCACCCCAGGTGCCCCCCCCACCAGATGTCTTGCGATAGGCTTGTTTTTAGTAAATTTCTAACTGCAACTGGCAGTGGCGGATCCTGGCATGTACAGCTGCCTAGGGCCGCTTTCTTCTCCTCTTTATACTTAATTTTAGACGGTTTCTTTATAGCGTTCTTTATATATTTTTTCCTAAATTCCGTTTTTTCCATTTTAATTTTTCTGGATTCAGTTTTTTTGTTTCAAATTTTCTCCACTCCTTTTTAATAGTTAAATTAAAGTTTATTAATCAAAAAGCAAGTCTAATTAATTAAAGCCATGAAACTTATACATTTTCACATTAATTTCATTAAAGTTTAACAAAAAAAATACATGTTTAGGGCCCAATGAAATGTTTTATTTTTTTCGCTCACCATAATTTTTATTGTTACCAAATTCTTTGTTTTAGCATGTCTAATTATTTGAATGCAAAAAGCAACTTAATTTTTTTTTTTTTTCTTAAAGTAGCCTTATGATTTTTTTCCCCCTCAGAAATTCTGTGATTTAATTTCATTAATTTCATTTATCTTTTAATTGCTGAAAATTAAGCAATTTTTTTATTTTATTTTTTACAAACAAAGGGGATTTACTATTAAAATTAAAACATGGAAGTGTGATTATTCCTTAAAAAATAATGTTTGTTTCATTTTAGTAGTACAGTTCTGTTTATGTGAAATGACGCTAGTTCAACTCAAATCAAACGGTTAAATGCTCATGAAGTGACTCTCAGAGCAGTTCTGGAGATGTTCTTAATGTGTTTACATCCTCATTTAGAGAGACAGTGGATGCTGAAATCACCGTGAGCATCACGCACGCTTCAGTATGTGTGTAGTAGATGAAACCAGCGTCTGCGCCATTCATTGATACTACTGTAACAGAAAGACACAGAACATGCAGTATTCATATTTAAATCGACTTTTGCGGCTTAATAGTTACAGATACTAGTCCATATCACGATTTTATTTAAGAGTAATGACCTACTTTTGATTAATTCATTAAAAAATCTGTGACATTCTGCGTTAAACTGTGAATTCCGTTTTTATGACTGGATTCCCTGATTCCGTCCGTGTTTTCTGCATCGTGGAAATCATAGGGCCCTACTAGTGTTTGCTAAATGTTCTGAAATGTATTAGTCGGTATATAATACAGCATGTGGTGTAGCCTATGCCTCATCTTATTCGTTTTTGTTAATAAACGTTTTGTAAGCTAGTTTGTCATTGTATCTTACTGTTTTATTGTTGTGCTTTTTAATCAAGAATAACAAAGAATCCATTTTTTGTTTTTGTCTTAAAAAGTGAAATATGTATAGATGTAAGCAAATCAGACAATTATCTTTTCTTGTAAAATGTCACAACAAGATAGCGAAGACCAGCTTATAACATAGCAAAAGAGGATCTCCTGTTCACAAAATTCAAATCACAAATATTGAAGAAAAAGAACAGGTTGAATGTTAACCACTTTCATTTCCATATAACTATAAACTAGGGCTGTGCACGAATAGTTGAACATTCAAATATTCGATCTGTAATTATTATTCAAACAATAAAAACACTATTCGAATTTTACTATGTGTTGATTTGCTGGCCGTAAATGCAGGGAATCCATCATAAATCCTAAGCAGTTATAACTAAATGCAGTGGGTGGCGCTGTGGAGTGTGTTAACAAGTTGATAGTATTTGATCACAGAATGTCGACATCTGCCTTGCGAAGTTTGGATTCACTTTGATCTAAATGATCTTACAAAATGTAATTACTTCTGATCAAATGAATTAGTGAAACTGATTTATCATAATATCACCATCACAATGAGAAATCACATGAAATCCAAACAGTCGACTGAGGAAAGACAGCTGTCCATCACGACATTCACAACTGCAGGTAAGCGCAGCTGTACTCCAAGTGAGCCGAGAAGAGAGTGCACCTGATGGCCAAATGATCTTGAGACATAATAGGTAAGGTTCATAATATAAAGGTTCCTCGAGGGATGTTTAACACAAAGCACTAAGAAACTGTTGGCACACGTTATCTGTCTTTCACCTGAGCATGTGGATATTATTATTTCTCTCAGAATTAATACGTGAAACAATGTAAACACAATAAATATAGGCCGACTCGAGTATATGTTGCCTATTTTCTGTACTGTAATTTGCACAGTCTGCTTGATTTTTCAATTTGCTCTGCCTGATCTTGAATGTTTTTTTAATGTATCTTTATTATTACTATATTATTATTCATGTTTTCAACCAAAATAAAACCTTGTGATATAACATAACATTGTTGTGTAACAGCTAATCATAAGCTTGTAAAATCTTGAAAAAAACTTAATTTAAATTAAAAATAACGTCTTTCTCATTAAACCTCATTTAAATAAACGAATATTCAAATATACATTTTTTTTTATGAGCCCAAAACTTAAAATGCAACATTTTTGGAAAATGCCCATCCTTACTATAAACTGTGATAAAAGTTCATCAGCATGCATTGATTAATCCCATGTAGCAAAAAAATAAATGAATAAAAATTGTGAGAACTGAGAAAGTTAGTCGCAAAGGAGCGTGGGAAGAATGAGTCTGGAGCCCTGATTAAGTCAAGTAAATTTGACTTGAATTGAATAGTGCTCTTCACAATGCACACCATCAAAGCAGCTTTACAGAAATTTTAAAAATAGATGGCATTTGTTAAAGTGTTAATCTTCTGTAACATTCTTCCAATGGAAACTTTTACATAAACTGGCTTCAGTTAGTGAGTACCTTTCCCACTTATCTGACACCAGTTATTTCTGCTTTTCATGTAAGATATGCCAATTAAAGACAACATCATGACTTTGGATCAAAAGAATAATTGAGGTTCCAGCAGAATAGTTATTTTAACATGTTTGGTTGACTTCTGACACTGCATAAACAAAGGAATTAAAACTGAATTATCTAATACTGCTCCCTCAAGCTTATTATCTCCTTAGTAATGGATGTCTGAGATGCGTGCATCGGAATCACTGGTTTGTATCGGTCGAAAATTTGTGACTTAATTTGTTCAGGTCTGTCAGTTTACATTAGAAAGGAGATTCTTGACTGAGGACAGATAGATAGAGAGATAGAGAGATCGATATATAGACTTTTCACAAAAGTTAAATTATGATTTCTAACAAATAAAAAATGTATAGTAAAAAATAAAAGTTGATCCATTTTGTGGTGGCGCCAGCAGAAATGTTGGCAGGACAAGCAAATCAGAATTTCTGGACCAACTAGGCCAAAAGAAAATAAAAATCTTAAGTTGCTATGATCTGGATTTCAAGCAGGGTTAAAAGCTTCTAGTGTTTACAGTTTGATTTACAGTAGGGTAAATGTGAGAGGTGAGGAGCGAGGAGAGGAGAAGAAAGGAGAGGAGAGGAGAGCTTCATTTTGGCAGCTCTTTCCACTCCTGTCCTCCCACACACGTGCTATTCACAGACTCCTCACAGCGAGCTCAAGAGGGCATTGCACTCGCAGGGATTAATTCACATACAGTGTTTCAGCTGTCAGATACATTCCTGCTTTTCTTCTCCCAGCTAAGTGTTTAATGCCATAACAACAGAAGAGGGAACATCTGGCAAAGACAAACGAGACAATGCAAGCTGCAGGGAAAAAAAAGAATAAAACGTAAGCCGAAATTAATTTCCCCAATCACAGCTGACACATCTCCATCTTAATGAATTGAACAGTGACAGACGCCGGGGAAAGGCAACTCGACAAGCATCTACAAGGACTTCTCGTAGAGGCCTTAGCGATTGTGCGAGTATGTGTGTGTTAGTGCAAATCTGTCTTCCTCTTGTGTAAAGCAACAGAGCTTGACAGCAAGAAGGTGAATGATATACTAGAACATCACTACAAGCCTCATGCAGCATTATGTCCACACACAGAAACGTAGCAACTCTCACAAGATACAAGAGATACATTTTTGATAAAGCACTGATACCACTCACCTGCCCGTGACTGATGAAACCATGTTTGTGTGCAATCCTCTCAGCCTCCTCGGCTCCCCCTTCAATGTGGATGGCCCACGTGTTAGTGTAGATGCCTTGGCCTGTAATCAAGCCAAGGAGGACCAGGTACGCCCCCAGAAACGGCAGCAGGGTCCAGCGTCCCTCCATGAACAGAAGTGCTTCGTCTCCAAGCCTTCTGGTGATGAAGTTTGTTTTCTAATGCATCTGTGGGCTGCACTGTGAATTCAGCACTGTAATGACCTGGAGAAGATAAGACAGAGTGTCTGGAAAGAAATACTAGCGCACCAAGAGGCTCATCGTTTTCTATAAAGCTCAGGTTATCTAAACATAACTGTTCTGTCAGAAAACATTCTCAGGGGGACCATGGCAAGTCATAAATTTTCATAAAGGTGTCTTGAGTGCTATTGATAGTGTTACACCAAGGGAAACTGGGATACAAACAACGCTTTGTAGGACAAGGAGAAGGCTGTGTGTTTCACTTGTACCCACTTGCTATGTGCTTGGATCTAGAGCAAGTCCACAAAAAAGGACATAAAATCTATCTCCTGCTGATGTTGCTTGTTTTAAAGGAATAGTTCAAATTCTGTCATCATTTAGTCACACCACGTGTCGTCCAAACTTGTAAGACTTTCTTTCTTCTGTGAAACTAAAATTTGCAGACAGTTTCCTATACTCTTTCATGTAATTACAAGAGAAAATTAAGCTTACATATATAAAAAGGGCATAAAAGCACTATGAAAGTACCAGAAAAGTGGTGTATTCTGTATCACAAATATTTTGAAGCCAAATAATAGCTGTGTGTGAGATACAGATGGAAATTTAAATAATTTCTCACTAAAAACTTAAAAGGATAGTTCACCTAAAAATTAAAATGAAAAACAAAATGATATAATTCCAAACTTATATAATCATATATATCGGTAAGTTCTTTTTTTTTTCTTTTGATTAAAAATGCAAAAAAGATTGCTAAGTGCTTAGTCGCTCATTAAAAAAAAGAAAGAATTTTGTGATAACATAAATGTTTTCTATTTTAATATTTTCTATCTGAATGTATTTTAAAGTATAATTTTTACATTTTGTGATAGCAAAGCTGTATTTTAAGCATCATTACTCAAGTCTTCTGTGTTAAATGATCCTTTAGAAATCATTCTAATATCCTAATTTGCTGCTCAAAAAATTATTCTTAAAATTATAAATGTTAAAATATTTTTTGGAAATGGTGATACTTTTACCAGGATTCTTTGAAAGAACAGAACTTATTTGGAATGGAAATCATACCACGGGTGTCCCCGACTAAGGATTTACATAGTCGAATCAAAATCTTGCCGATAGTTGACTGATAGTTAAACCATATGTTTGGGGGCAGGGGCAAAATACATTACATTCGATAGTAGGGGTGGGAGAAAGAAATCGATTCTATGATGCACTGCAATTCTCTCTTCAACGATTCAGAATATTTCAGAATAAAAACTATAGAACTTATAGAAGAGTTTTAAAAAACATTTAAGAAATGAAAACTAGTCGCACTAGAACAGTTATATGCACTCGCACAGGTTGCACAAATTAAATTATGGGAGCATATGTGACCCAAATGGTTGCAATTTCGAGCCTTAAATTTATTAAAAGCTCCTTTCTTTTCACATTCTTATTTACAGTATTCTTATTTATTTTCTTATTTATCATAATAGGATAAGATTAATCAAAATTACCTTATTGGGAGAAAACTGGTAGTTCTATGTGAAATCAGACATTGAACACTCCTATAAAGCCAAAATGGCATGATCCTTGTTTCATAACACCTCTGCGAAAATTCGACTGTGAGACTGGTAGTCGAATCAGGCTTATCCTAATGAAGCATCGTATCTTCAACTATTCGGGGTCACCCCTAAATCATACTGTTACTTTTGATCAAACTAATGCATCATTGCTGGATAAAAGTACTAATTATTTAAGAAAACTAGTATACTGACCTCAAATAGTGTGTGTGAGTGTACACTTACTTTTATAATGCCCTTTTATAAAGAATCCTGTTTTTACCAGAAAAACTATTTGGGAACAGCAGTTATGGTCAGGGAAAAACAGAAGGTATTTTATACAAGGTCTGACACCATATACATTGGGATGATGACCATGTTGCTTGAGCATTGCACCATAAATCAGAGAAGCTCTCCGACACAGCAAGAGGGAGTCCCATGAGAGTTGAGCAGCTCCTTAGAGACAGCTCAGTTCTTGCTGACTGTGTAAGTAAGCTCAAAGCTTGGCTCAGGACTTGATATATAACCCCCGACGCTCTCTACAACAAAACAGAGCATGAACAATAAAGCCTGGGGTTTGCTTTCGAAGACAGCAAGCGTGCAAATTCATACTTTTTCCTTCTAAAACAAAGTCGTGATGTATGAGGTCTAGGAATGGTGTTAAAATTATAGCACCAACCTGCACAATGTCATTTAAAACAAGGTTTAAAAACAACAGAATGTCATTAGCAAAACTATTCTACAGAGTATGACGGATGCAGAGTTTAGCATTTAAATAGCAGCTCCTGGTAGGAAGAAGTGAGTATCTTTGTAAAAGGCCTGCTGAAGAAACAAACAAATCGTCACGTCTGAAATCTGCATTACAGAGCTCATTAAGGGCTGGCACAGAGCAGTGAGCTGGAGAGGAAAGAGGAGAAAACCATGTGTGTCTTACTGATGGAACCTGCGAATGTCACACCTCCGCAAGCACAGAAAATGAGAGAGAGTGAGGAAGAAAGAAAGAGAGATACTGTACTCATACGTTTCACTGTAACCACAAAAGCAAAGCCTGACTGTAAACCTAATTGATAGTTTAAACCAATTAATAGATTTCATTAAGCTCATTTTAAGTAGATTCAGTCTATTAGCAGCTAAAATAAGTTTATAAGACAAGTAATGGAAAAAAGGTCAGCTCTCAGAAAATTATTTTCCGCCTCTTAGCCATTTTCAGCATTGTCAAATATTCAGGTTATCCGTCCCTCGTATTCAATCTTCGCTTGTCTCGATAAGACTAAATTAATAATGTAGCCACTTGTGAAAGCTTCTTCTAATGGATAAACGTAGGAGGTAATGAAGGATTCACCTTTAGACAATATCTTTGTGTTATTTTTGTGTGTTGGAAACAAGGCAGAAGACCACTTTTTTCAGCTTACAAGCAGAACGTGGAACCAGGCCAGAGGGAATTCTGGTAATTGCGTTGCAACTGCAACATTGACCAGAAACGATGAAAATAATTGGTTATTCAGGCTTTCCAAGAACTGAAAAATTACAGAGCGCATTTTTAGTAAATCACAAATTCCTGCTTCAGTAACAGGTCACAAAGCCAAATTGACATTCAAATGAATGTGAAGTCAGTCACATAGAACTTCGGGATCTTTATGGAGGTCAGCCATCAATCTTCATTCAAATGACTTATTTTTCATATTTAATGACTCTCAGCACCCGTTAAGGCCTGAATCAAATGGAAAGAAAGATTATCTAGCTGTCTCTGAGGATCTGACAGATCGCATGCTTGCGAGAGGTGCCGTCCCAGGCGATGCTACTGTATGCTGGCTAGGAGGGCCAAATTTTTATAGCACGCTCTCTGGGGAAGAAAGAACAGTAATTACTATGCCTTAATAAGTCCTCATCAAACACAACTACAACTACTAAAGCTTTAATGATCCATGATGGCTCTGTGAGGGCAGGAACCGGAGTGCTTAGTCACTCATTAGACAGGAAGAGAGACAGCACACATATACGCTGTTTATCTCTACCTCTTTTTTCCTCTCTCTCTTGTCAAGAACAAAAGATGACCACACTGCCTGTTCAAAAAAGCCCTTTGGGTAAACTAGGCTTCATAAGCAAACCTGCCAAAAGGATGATTGTTTCAAGACGAGTCAAACAACATTTATATAATATAAATATAATGACTGATATTTAAGGACCCTCACACATACGTGAGACTAAAGAGTATCGCAACAGTGCCCTTATGCTCGCTCTGAGTATATTTACTGCACTAAACACTATGAATTTTTATTTGGTTCACGTGGAACTCACGTGCACCGTAAATCAGTCAGAGCAACAGAAATCATTCAATTTCGCTGAAAACACTGGGCGTGCAATACAATAATAAATCTTTCGGAGGATTTGGAGTCGGTTTAGAAAATTAAAAATAATATTACGTGCTTTTTTCCTTTCGTGGAAAACAAAAGGAGGCGTGCTGCGGAATGACAGCCTCCAGTTACTGTTCATTTTATTTGTATGGAAAACAGGTGCAATGAAAGTGAACGGTGACCGGTGGCTGTCATTCTGGAGAACATTTCTATTAGCGTGCTACTGTGTAAATAAAGCCGTAAAGGTTTGGAACAACGTAAGTAGGTTGAGCAAATGTTTATCTTTTTGAGTGAAGTAACGTTACGTTAACATTAACCCTTTTAGTCGCATTTTTGATATTACAAAATAATACACCTAACGTAATAGGTTTCCTCAAACCAATGTGTGTAAAAGCAAAAAAACTAAACGGTCACGGTTTGTCATCTGTAAAAAAACACAAATATGTTGTACAAATATTATGCAGAGCAAATTATATGAAACTGCTCTCAGAAGTTGGACTAAAACGCAAAAGCGTAATATGACAAGAATAAAACAGTAAATACAAACTTTCTTTCTTTAACTTCACCTCAGTTTTCCGTTCTAATTAAATTAAACAACGACAAGCACACGAACTGTCATTTAACGTTAACGTTACCTCAGAAATGAGACCGCTGACTCCTCCTCAAACACGAACCAAGCTGTCATTGTGCTTTACACAGCTCCGGAATCCGGTAACGGGCTCACATTTCAGACTACAGCTCCGAAATGAACTCCGCTCACGACAGAAATGTAAAAGTAACGTACATCCGCTGAGAAACCGTTACGGAGTATTCGCGTCGTTCCGCGAGACCCCCGCGAACTCAACTCAGCATCACGCGGCGAGAGCGCGCAGATCGATGAAACTTTCAACAGCGCGCGCGTCTGCCTGTAGTCCTTTATCTTGAATTATTTATCAATTGTATGTCTGCCAGTTTACATGGTATGCTTAATATCTAAATGTTTGCAAACAAAGCCTCTGTGGCGTCACGTGCCATCGCTAGCGTCTTCTTTATTGTTCTACTACAGACATAACGGGCTCCGTAATACATCCGTACACAAATCCCTGGTAATCACAAATGGCCTACAATTCCCAGGAAGTAGGCCTACGTCATGGCACGAGCCTGTTTGAGGTATGCGATTCGCGGGCTCCATCTGCAGGATTCAGACACACTGTTCATAATTAATATTTTACCTAATCACAGACCTCTTTCAAAAAAAGTAGCCTACCTGTAGTAAACGCAAAGGCTATATATATTAAATGTATTTATTTGTTTATTTATTTTTTATTTTTAACGTTCTTAAAGAAACAGTTCATCCAGAAATGATTATTCTGACCAATGCTGCAAGACTGTTCATGTTAGGAACTGTTCATTTTCAATGCACGTGTACACAATGAAAGTGAATGGTGACTAATAAATAAATTATGACAGATTTTGCATTGCTGTGAATGAATCAGATTACAGCTGGATCCTTCTTAGTGTTGGGAGCCGAATGTAATCAGCATAATGTTTGCTTTGAAAGACATATATTAGATTTACAGTTTTGTCAATAGTTTTGTCAATATATTAGCGAAAGCAGCAGCATGCAGGTCACGAATGAAAACAAAATTTCCTTCAAGGATTCATCTTCACTGAACCAAGCTCCTGCTAAGCTGATTTTGTTTGTTTTTTTATTTTATTGCCATAGTATCACAAAAAAAAAAAAAAAAAAAAGTCAGTGTGGGTTCACGTCTTAAGCCTGCAACTTCCTCAAATAATAAAAAATGAATGCTTTATTTTCATTACACTTTCATTCTTGTTTAGGACTGAAAGGATGGACTTAAGGGGGAATACATTATTTCAATCATAAATGATTTATACTCCATGGTGGAGTTTGTTTTATTGCTTTTCATTTATGCTAAGTGTAACAGAAATAGTATCTATATAACAATAATGAGAATCACCATAAGAAAATGTGTTTCAATTTATTAATGCATTGACTTAACTAACAATAAGCAATACATTTGTTACAATATTTATTAGTCTTTGATAACGTTGATTAATTAAAATACTACAACTGATATTTGTTTGCTCATGTCCAAATAATGTAGGCTAAACACATTTTAATACTGTATTCAGTAATGTTTTTGTAAATGTTGAAATTAATATTAACTCAGATGAATAAATGCTTTAGAAGTATTGCAATGGTTAGTTAATGTTAACTAATGTACTAATGTTAACAAAAGGTACCTTAATGTAATGTGTTAAATATCAGACACACTAAAGTAACGTAAAACACATGTGTTTGTGTGTGTGTGTTAATTTGATTCTTATCTCATAACATTCACTTATAATAAAAAAAAGTAAAAGAGTAAATAAATATCATGCAATGTTTTAATAATACTAGTGTATACGCTAGATGGCGCGCCTATGCAACAAATGGGTCTCTTGCTTCAACGTTCCTCGTTCAGCGCATGCGCAGCGCCGTTCTTTGTTGTCACGGTCCAAATTTATCCCGGAATAAGGGCAGCACGCATGTGCCGTGAACCCGGATGTATCAGGACTTGTTTGAATAAAGAACAAAAGCATCGGGCAGAAAATGCACGATCGAGACTGTTATTAGAAAGTAAAGGGATCTGGTTTCGGTCGGGGTAAAGTACCAGCGCTTGTTTTAGATGATTGATCACAGTAACCCACACGTTGGAGTTTTAATATTTTAATGCACTTGCTTTTAGTCCTACAAATTCGGCACCATACCAATGCGTGAACATACTTGCAGCAGTCTATAAACATAACACTGTAGCTTTAGTTGTAGTGCTGCAATGCATTTGATTCACGTCTACGGCAAAAAGTACGAACGCGGCAGCAACTGGTCCGAGCCAGAGGTGCTGGAGCTGCTGCAGATCTGGTCGGACGTGCCGGTCCAAACCGAGCTAGTGACCTGCCTCAGGAACCAGCATGTGTTCAACCGAATCGCCAGCACTCTGCGGCAGAAGGGCATCAATCGGACCGGGGATCAATGCAGGGAGAAGATCAAGAAGTTGAAGCTGGAGTACAAGCAGAAGACTTTGAGATCCGCGAGGTATTACGAGCTGATGGAAAGGGCGCAGAGCAACCGATCCGCCGCAACCTCCGGTTCGACTTTGCCTTTATGGGGCGGCACGGTGACGAACCAGGTAACCGGAATGCAGGGGTCAGAGGCGCCGGGTCACCCGCCCAGAACAGGTGAGATTCTGGAGATCAAGACGGAGGTGATGAGCTCGGATGATGAAGCGGTGGGCCCGCCTGAGATGCTCTATGAGTTCGGACCTGTTGATGAGGATGAAGAAGCAGGCGCTGCTGAGCACAAACATGCGGGTCCAAACACAGAGGAGAACACCGAGATGGACGGAGAGCAGGGAAACACGCATGTCATCTGTTCCCCATCAGGTATCCCGAACAGTTTGTTGATATGGATTGAGGAATGGAGAAATAGATATACACGTTACAGTGCAACAGAAACCTAACATCATCTGCATGATGTAGGCCTACTACACAGTATACACATATTACAGACTCTTGTTGCATAGATAGATAGATCAGTGAGTATGTAAATGCATATTTTGGAGGCAAGTTGTTCAGATTTTTCTTCGCCCTTTCTGCATTTTCACTGGCCCGCCACAATTGTATTACAGTTATTTTTCACATATGAACATACACATATAAATATGAACATATATGAACATAAACATATTAGTGTTTTTAATTTGCAATAACACCTGGAAATGATACAGCTGTTCATTACAGCTGTATGATGGCATGCATACAACTCATTCTATCTAACATTTATCACAGGTTATTTTCATTTTGACAATTACTGATTTGACAAACCATTATCTTGGTTAGCCAGGTAGAAAATGTTACTTTGGTCACATATTTAAACCAGCACAATATCCAATAACAGTATACAATTTATAAGCAGAAAAAAAATTAATTCATGTTTAAATAATATAAAAAAAAATTCTTGACTTCAGTAACTACAGAGAAACAGTAACAAAACACTACCTGCTTAACACAGTACAACATTATTTGAAAGATTGGGGTTGGTAATAATTATTTTTTTTATGTTCTTGAAATACTTTTTTTTTTTTTTTTTTTTTTTGCTTACCAAAGGATGCGTATATTTGATCAAAAATACAGTAAAATCAGTAAAATTATGAAATATTACAATTTATAATAATGGATATTAAAAGTGTAATGTATTCCTATTATGCAAAGCTGAATTTTCAGCATCATTACTCCAGTCTTCAGTGTCACATGATCCTTCAGAAATCATTCTAATATGCTGATTTGATGCTCAAGAAACAATTTTTATTATTATCATTGTTGAAAGCATCTGCTTAATTTTTTGGGGGAAAACTGTGATATGTTTTAAACAGAACAGCTTTTTTTAAATTAGAAGACTTTTGCAAAATTATTTTTACTTTTACTGTTGATCGGTTTAATGCATCCTTGCTGAATAAAAGTATCAGTTTCTTTAAAAATTAAGATATTATCTTACTGGCCACAGATTTTTGAATGGTAGCGTATATTTTATGCATTTGGTCGGCATGTTTATTGTTATTTGTTTTTGTGCATTTCATTAGTATGTGCATGAAACCTGTGACCTTGGTCTATCAGTTATCCTTCAGGAACTCTTTATAATATTTTCATCGCATCAGTGCAAAAATAGCATTGCATGGATGTATAATCAAGATAACGATTAAAGATGAGCCTGCCCTACCAGTTTTAACTGATGTTATCCATATTTCTTTAGAAGGTCTGTGTGGTTTAACGGTGCACAGGCATTATTGCAGTATTTATGCCATCCCCTTTGTTGTGTCTCTGCTGTTGGCAGTGATTTTCCATCCAGTGCTTTACTTTCAGCAGCACAGATGTTCTTTACAGCACTGGCATGTTATCGCACCAACTGTCGCTTTAATAAAATGTTGAGAGAATTGTTTAGTTAATTTTTAATGAAGTGTTTATTTGGTCTTTTATCTCTGATTGACTGATTGAATGTTTAATATCTGATGATATCACACCACAGATTGCAGTGACCAGAACATGACCGGCTCCTCCGGTGCGGGTGTATCCCCGGCAACAGCTCCCATTGTGATGAGAGATGGAGGTAGCCATGGCGACCAAGAAGGGGGTTCCGGATCGTTCCATCAGAGGAAGCGCCGGCGAGTGGGACGTGGGGGCGATGGGGTGTTATCGAATGCTCTGGCTGGATATCTAAGCTGGCAACAGACAGCAGAAGAGCGTTTCCTGGCTCTGGAGGAGGACCGGATGCGGCAGGAGGCGCGGGCCGAGGAGCGCAGGGAGCAGCAGGAGGAGAGACGAGCGAAGCAGGAGAGAGAACATGAGTTTCGTCTCATGTCCATGTTGACCAAAGTCCTGAGTTCATCACGTGGGACGGAAGAACAGAGTGCCTCCACCAGCAGGGAAACGCTCGGGGTGCCCAGCACCTCACAAACCTTGTTCCCCTATATGTTATCCAGCAGTGCCAAAGCTGTACCCAGCATGCCTTGGGGTGATCAGACGGCCCAGTACAGCCCCTACCTTTCCCGCCGTGGCAATAGCATGCGGCTGCACCAGGGAATCCTGCAGGAAGGCTTCAATCAGTATCACGCCAACAAGCACGACGAGAATTCAAACCCTCATGTTAGTCTCCCTGGAAACAGTACTGCTTTATTATTATTAATCATTGCAGATGTTGTTTTTGTATTTTAATTTAGTATACAGTGGGTATACACTACAGTAAGATGTTTTTTTTCAATCATTTGAACATTTCTGCATGAATTGTAGTGTACTTTGGTCTGGATATGGAAAATATATGATAAATTCTATACTTTTTTTATACTCTCACTACTGTAAGATAAAAAAAAAAAAAGAAATTAATCATTTAATCTGGCAAGGACACTTTAAATTGATTAAATGTGGCAGCAAATTAAATAAATGCTGCTCTTTTGGGGTTTGTATTTTTCAAAGAAACATTTTTCACTAGAATATTAAATAACAACTGTTTTCAACATCATAATAATAAATGTTTCTTTAATAGCAAATAAGCAGATTGAATGATTTCTGAAGGATCATGTGACACTGAAGACTGGAGTAATGATGCTGAAAATTCAGCTTTACCATCACATGAATAAATAGCATTTTAAAATATCTTAGAATGTTTATGTAAAATTGTAATATTATTTCGAAAAGATTATTTTTTTTACTGTAAGTAAATACAGCCTTTAAAAAAAAAAAAAAAAATACTGACCCCAAACTTTTTGAACTGTAGTGTAGGTATATAAAAGTAAAAAATGTATCTTTATTTTTCCAAATCAAGAAAAATGTATACTGCATGTTTTATGCAGAAATGAACAAATGACTGACTAGACAAAAAAAAAAAAAAGGGACATTTTACTGCACCATACAAAATCACCAGACAATACCTGTGGTGGGATGGGGGTTAAAATAAAACCTAGTTTAAATAAAATCGTTAAAATATTGAATTTTCAATTAAAGTGTAACTGTGCCTGGCCTTTTTTGTACAATTTTAATCATCTCTTTTCCTTATTTAGTTAATTTTATATCATCTTGCAGTGTGACAAATTCATGTTCCTTTTTAAATAATTTCCGTCATTCATTTCTTAAACAATATTCAATTTTAATTCGAGATGATCTCAAGAAAAAACTGTTTAGATTAGAGAACGTTTGTGAAAATATATTAATCTCCACAGTCACTCGCTTAGTTCATTCTCTGTATAAGTGTACTCATTTTTTCTGATGTTAAAGACAAACCAAGTCTTAGTTTTACAGACACTGCTTTGGTTACCGCAGAGGCCACACGTCTCTTGTGACTTCATAAACAAATATGTGTAGTTTGCTCATTTGAATACATTTTTTGGTGTTTATCTAGCTTCTGCTTTGTGTTAATTTGCTGTGGTTTTTAATATTATTTATTTCAGGGCATTATAAACTTAGGAACCAGTGAAAACAAGCTGTGCTTTGACCTCCTGCAGAAAAGAGTAAGATGTGATTTACTTGTTTAGCATTCATTAGTAGAGATCCTTTTTCATTAGCGATGATTTACGCCTGGTGGGCAATAAAATTAGGAGAAAAAAAAAAATCCCATTAAAATATATAACACACTATTACGGAGTCTTGAAGAATGTGCTCTTTTGGTCATTGAGCAACCACCCAAAACACTCTATAGCAACTGAATTAAAACAAGCTAAATGCCATTTAGAACACCTTAGAAACTGCATACCAATGTCCTAGCAACCATCTACAGCACCCTGTCGAGTTTTGCACAGGCAAGCCCCACTCACATTGTCTTTTTAGTGTTGTTACAACAAGAAAGACTTTAAAAACCTTTAAATGCACAGAAATGTAGAAAGTTGTAATTGAGCCTGGATATTACATTGTTGATTGATTCTTGGTATCTCTAACAGCTGATGCGACCTGACATGCTTCAGATTGAACCTGCTTTCTTACAATACCCCGACTGGAAAGGCCACAGTTTGTAAGCCACCATTTTCCCTTAACTTCTTTTCCCTGTGTTTGCTTTTCTGGAAAATTTATAATTAGTTTGACTCTCAACGTTTGTGTAAAATCCCATTCACAGCTTTCATTTCACAGTATTGATCTTCTTTTCCCCAAAGCCTTCGAGAGGAAGTTGCTAAGTTCCTGTCACACTACTGCCGTTCTCCCAAACCGCTAAAACCCAAGAACGTGAGTGTTTTTCTGCTTATTCAACATCAGTGTTGTATTTTTGTATGGTATTATTTCTGTTAGTCTTCCTCTTTCTGTTAAAAGAGAAATTCAGACCACATGCTTATTTCCTTTGGTTCTTTCGCAGGTCGTTGTTATGAACGGTTGTGGGTCTCTGTTCTCGGCTTTGGCAGCTACACTCTGTGACCCAGAAGGTATCAGACCATCTGGTCACCACAGAATATGTCTGGTCTCATGTCTAATTTCATTTTTTTTTTTTTTTTTTGTTTTTTTTTTTCATATTCTCCCCAAGGCTGCATTGATTTGATTAAAACAGCAGGAAAAAGGGAAATAATGTGAATTATTATTGCAATTTAAAAGAGCTGGTTTCCATTTTCATGCATTTTAAAATGTTTATTAGTCATTTGATGCAAAGCTGAATTTTTTAGCATCATTACTCCAGTCTTCAGTGTCACATGATCCTTCAGAAAACATTTTATTATGATGATTTGATATGCTGATTTGTTTTTTATTTACTACCCATTACTACCAAAATTTACTGAAAGCCTTGGATATGGATACTAAACAATTTAAAAATCTATTATTTACCTAACCTTTTTATGAATTGAGAATTTTTTTTATTATTATTATTATTATGATACAATCAAACCATTTTTGATAAATGGCTGTACATGTCTTAAATGTTACTGATTTTGTGTGTGTGTTTTATAGATGCCATTCTCATCCCGTCACCCTTCTATGGTGTGATAACGGAGGATGTGGGCTTGTACAGCAGTGTCAAACTACACCATGTGCCACTTTACAGTCAGGTGGTTAACGAAAGTCCAGTCGTAATATTTCATAATTTAACATTGGCATGTTATAGTGGTGTTCTGCTGTTTCTTGAAGCTATACATCTTATATTTCTATTTGAATTTGTATTGTGTTGGTACAGCCCACAGGAAGTGATGTCAGACCGTTCCAGCTAACTGTTGAGAAATTGGAGAACTCTCTTAAAGAAGCCAAAAAAGAGGTTATTTTTTATTTAATTTTTTACTTAAACATACCGTGTACACGCTTGAAACTCACAGCGTATGACTCTCTTTATATAGGGATTGAACATCAAAGCCCTTATCCTTTTAAACCCCCACAATCCTCTGGGAGAAGTGTACTCGTCTGAAGAGTTGATCAGCTTTCTACAGTTTGCTAAAATGTGAGTTTAAACTGTTTCTTACAAGCACTGAACCAAAGCCACTGTTTCATTCAGATCTGTAATATCTGGAAGCTAGTGACATTTTATCACTACAGAAATATTAATGGCATGTTATTACAAAACCCACATAACTTTGTTTAATGTAACACAACAGATGGTTTCAAGAATGTTTATGCTGTTCTTTTTCCATATGATAAAAACATTTATAGAGCAGAGATAAAGAACTACCATTAAAGTATCAAAAATGCACTTCAGAGCTTGGCATCCTATTATATGTAGGAAAAACAGCATTCTGCAGAAAAGTTTTAGAATTGCATGATGATGAGTAAATTATGAAAAACTTTCTGGTTGCCAGACTTATGGGTCTGTGATCGCACTTTGTCTTCCAAATGTTTTCACATGCTTCATTAAGTTGCACGCTATTGACGAGAAATTACATTTGTGTTCACGAAATGTCATTTGAATTTTAATTTCTGCCCTCAGCGGGACTAATTTATTCATTCTTTCTCTCTCATTTGCTCCAGGCACAAGCTTCATGTGATCGTGGATGAGATTTACATGCTCTCCGTGTTCAACGAGACGGACACATTCCACAGTGTTCTCAGCTTGGATGGGTGAGAGACATGCACATAAACCCTCTCTCTCTTATATCTGTGCTTTTTTTAATTCTAATTTGCCTAGTTTTCTCCAGAAAAGTTTTAATGTCATTTTCATTTTATCTGATAAAGTAGCATTTGTGAGCAGAGCACTTTGTGTACAGCCATTACCCGGGAAAACGATGTTTCTGCCGCTCCAAAAGCGCCTCCTGCTGGCGGAAAGAATTTGCATTTTCGCTTTTTTCTGTTTTCTCCAGCAACTCTGAGCACTTTTCATATTCTTTATCCTGGCTGAAGCACTTTTGTTTCAATCTATAAGAATAATCAGCCTATTTTATACTTTAAAGTTAAATACATTAATATTAATAAGGTGAGTATGAGAGTCTTTTTCGGCGGTTTAACTGGCTTTTTGTTTATTTGACGGTGATTTCACATTTTTTTGTTTGGATGAAGGCTGAATACAAATAAAAGGTGAACATTAATTTATTTGTACCATTTTTATTTCTAAAATATTGTATAGTTTTATAGGAGGAGGTTTTATAGATTTGGCAAATTAATTTTTCTGAAGTTTGTAGGTACAGACATCCATTGTGGGCGTTCTCGGCAGTTTTTCTGAGGCTTTTTAAAATTTTGTTCAAATCGATATCGGAATTATATTGTATCAACTGAAATTAAGAAAAATATCATGATATAAATTTTGGCCATATCGTCCAGCCCTAGGTACCTGTGGATATTGCTTGAACTAATCACCACAAATTTTTCCACAGGTTGCCAGATCCCCAAAGAACCCACATTATGTGGGGCGTCAGTAAGGTATGTCATTATTTCAACTGTGAGAAAAGCATTTCCTCAGATTCTTGGCATTGCTTTATTGCATTCAAATGTTGTTGTGTATGCATATAGGACTTTGCTATGGCAGGAATGCGAGTTGGCATGGTCTACTCTGAGAATAGAGATTTGGTTCAGGCCCTGGATCAGCTTGGCTGCTTCCATGGAGTCCCAGGACCCACACAGTACCAGATGGCACAGCTTCTCAGAGACAGAGGTACACATTTTCTCCCTGGCTTTGTCAATGTTTTGTCAGTTTTTCACTATTTGGAATTCACAAATCCAAAACATTTCATCCTGTCTAGTATGTAAAAGTAGTGTTAGTGTGTCCCAAACCATGCTGTCAAAAGGATAGTGTACTTTTTTTGGTTGTTGTTTTTGTTTTTCTATGCTTTTATAGACTTAGGGGGTGTTTACATGACTAAAAATGGAAAACTGTGTATGCGTCGTCTTGGCCTTCCATTTACACAACAGTTGTGTTTGTGGGCCTGAAAATGTAAACTTTTGAAAACAGATTTCAAAGTGCAAGTTTTTTAAAACCATACTGTTATTGTCTCCATGTAAACTTAAAAAAAAAAAAATGCAAATTTGTGGAAATGCATACGTACATGTATAGTTTATAAGTTTGTGCATAGGCGCATAGTGCTTCTTTACGAAGTGACATCGCCAACTACTGGCTCTGGCATGCATAGTACAGCATTTTTAGTCATTTTCATGGCTCTGTGTGAATGGGGATCAATTTACAACAATGTTTTGTCTGTATATGTGAAACTTTTTAAAATGCAAAGAAATCAACTTTTTTTAGTACATTGTTGTCGTGTAAATGTACCATTAACCTTTTGCACTATGTGCTTTTTAAGAATACTACAATTTTGGTGTATTGGCTTGATTCCTTCTTAAAGTTTGTACTTTTAACTGCACAGTGTGTGTTTTGTAATTGTGATCAATTAGGACTGATTGCACAGCAAATGTATCATAAAAATGGTCTATATGACTATATTTGAAGCTGTACAATTGCTTTAAATAATAAACAGACCAAAATTTAATTCATTATTCACTGATAACCTTCCCTTCTGTTGCGCAGTTTATCCTTCACAGGGATTTTGATTGACAGGCAGGCCGAATCTGCCATTTTTTTTATGACAAACAAACCAGACATGAACTTTATCTTGAAAAATGGTGTTTAGTGACGTCTTTCCGTGATTGAAACGATAACTTCTGATGTTCATTCATGTTTATTTCATGCTATAACTAGTAAAGAGGAAGATATGATTGCTTCACGTGCCACTTGAACTGAGGCGCTACTGCGATCTGTCACGACACATTAAAGAGCCACAAAACAGTATTTATTGTTTGAATTTCTTAAATGAAACAAATTGAAAGCTGAGCCTTTGTTTCATACCTAAAGTAAGCTGCTTTGTCTTGTCTGTTGGCGTGTTGTCAGTTTTCTCTTTGCTCCACAATGTTTTTTTTCACTGCGTGAGAACATGATTTGTATCTTGAGTCACTGAGTTAAACTGAAATACAGTAACAGTCTATTTCATGAACAGATCATTTAGATTGATTCATTGACAAGAATGATTTGTTCACAACAGCACTTAACTGAAGGAGATTTCTTGGTGTTTCCAGACTGGCTGAATAGTGAGTTCCTTCCCGAAAACAGACGCAGGCTAAGAGAGGCTCACAGCTTCATGACAGAAGAGCTGAAGAAACTGGACATACCTTTCCTGCACAGGAGTGCGGGTTTCTTCATCTGGGCAGACTTGAGCAAGGTGAGCACCTTCAGAACCGATTTCTGCATCCAAACTCTTGAAATCAGTCAAGTTCAGCCGATTTCTGTATAACGTTTTGGTGTTTGTGTAGTATCTGAGTGAGAAGACGTTTGCTGAGGAGCTGTCTCTGTGGAGGTGTTTCCTCAAGCACAAGGTTCTGCTGAGCTGCGGTCAGGCCTTCAGCTGTGTGTCTCCAGGCTGGTTCAGAATCATCTTCACTGATCAGCTGCACAAACTAAAACTAGGTCTGTCGATCGCTCATTTCCATTTCAGTTCCTGTATTCTTGTAGTGTCTCCTATGGAGTGGGACAAGATGTGATTATGGCATTTATTCCTTTCAAATCCTTGTTTTACAGGTATGCAGAGGATTAAAAATGCATTAGAAGAACTTCAGGGCTCTTCAGTGCTTGAGAAACAACGGACAACAAGTGACGAACAGGATGACAGCCGTGGGACAGCGAGGAGGGAAGACACTAAGACAATAGATGAGTGCAAAGACAAGACACTCAAGACCTCAAGCGTTCAAACCAAACTTGACACAGTACACATTAAGACAGAGCCTGTCTCATTGGCTGATGAGAACTTTCCAGTTATTAACGGCCAATCCGACATCCGCTCAGAGAGTCTGGACTCTCTGATTGGCACTCTGCGACAGCAGATCCACACGTCTGATTGGCTGGAGAAGTACAAGCCTGAGCTAGCTGCTGGACAGGACCCAACACAATTGGATGTTTTCACAGACCTGCTCGATAAAGCCAGGAAATAGAGTAACAGTTGATAGAAACAAGTTTGTGCAACGCAACTGTCAAATACTTTTTTTTTTAATGAAAGAAACTTTCACCTTATGTACAGTTTAAAGGCAAACTCTGTTAATTGCAGAAACAACACAGTGGCGATCCCTGTAATTAGAGATTGAAAAAATTATGGAGAATCACCACAACAGTATATGAAAATGTTGTTATTGTTGGATGTTTTTGTACTTTAAGTATTACCCTGGCTGTCACAGTAATTGGAGACTGCCCCTTTAATTGCGCTCATATCAAATTCTAAGCATCCAATCTATTGTCTTTGAGTTGATTTAAAGGGGTCTTATTGTGAGGAATCGATTTTTATTTTATTATTTTTTTTATTAGAATTTTGTATAAGGGAAATATATTGTAAATTTCAGAACCTAAAATTTGCTTCTCATTGCAATTTCCTGCAAAAATATATATATATATAAAAACATGAATGAATTTTATTCTTAAAATTAGTTTTTAAATGAGACTTTTCATTAAAAATATCTTTAAAAAAATCTTAAAACAGGAAGGATTTACTTAAGAAACTGTACTGCATAATATATCTTTAATACAAGTATGTTTTATTTGATAGTGCAGCAAGACAAAATGCTATTCAAGGGAGTCTATGACAAGTCTTTGTATCTTTATGAAGTGTTGTTTCTTAAGTAAATTTATCTATTTTTAAGGCTTTTTAGATATTTTACTAAAAAAAAACTAATTAAATACTCATTAAGAAGCATTTTTTGCAGTGTTTCTAACTGTGTGTAGCACCTACAACTCTGCACGTCCTTCCAAAGGATCCCAACATTAGAAACGAGAGACAGATGTTCATTTTTAACTAGATCCCTGATCATTTCAGTCAGATCTTAAAAGTTTGAGTGGCTGAAATCAGTTTCAGCTTTGAAAAGAGACTTTTATTGAAGAATAACTTTATTGACCACCCATGTGTAAATACAAAGTCCTGATGCTAGTTTTTATATGAAAGTCCTAAAGGCAAAGCACACACACACACAAAAAATACTAACATTAACTGTAAACTTCAGGGGAAAAATAATGTATTATATGACCCCTCTAAATTGATTTTAAATAATTTTAAGAGTTTGTTGGAGGGGGGGGGGGGGCGGTTGGGCTTGGTTATTGACTTGGCTGTCAGTTTCAGGATAAAAGTGGATGTTTATTTACTTTTTGACACTTCTTATCTTTACAAGATGAATTTGTTTTAAAAATGCCTTTTTGAAAAAAAAATGCCACCATATGGTTGCTTATCAGTTTTCAGCTTCCAACGAAAATGCCTTGTTTGAGATCTTCATTGGTGTTAAATGTTTTAAGGGCTCCTGACTGAACGTATGAATCAATCGTCAATTAAAATGTTTTATGTTGAATTATGTTTTCATTGCGTTATGTTGCTCCTTTACAATGACCTGAGATCAGATGCCACAGTCTCGCTTGTATTGGTGAGAGTACAGCAAAGCTGACCTGAGGTCTGTAGCAGAAAGCAAGCAACAGGAAATAACCATGTTCATGGGTTTCCTGTGAGCCCACCTTGCTGGAGAATAGAAAGTGGTTCTTTCCTGTGCCATTTAGTTGTTGCCATGACGACACAGCAACCCTCCTGATGTATTGCTCCAATTACTGTGGTTCAGGCTGTATCGCTTACTACTAAAAGAAGCAAAATTATATATTTATGTATATAAACATATATTTGTGTGTGTGTGTGTGTGTATACAGTTATGCTCATAAAGTTACATGCCCCTTGCAGAATATGCAAAATGTTAATTTAAACAAAATAAGAGGGATCATGAAAATTGCATGTTATTGTTTATTTAATACTGTCCTGAATAAGCTACTTCACATAACAGATGTTTAAATATTCTCCACAAGACAAAATAATAACTGAATTTCTAAAAATGACCCCGTTAATTTGTTTAAAATAACTTTGATTTTAATACTGTGTGTCGTTTCCTGGATGATCCACGACTGTCTTTCTGTTTTGTGATAGTTTTCATGCGTCCCTTGTTCGGCCCTGAGCAGTTCAACTGCCTGATTAGGGTAAAGTGTACTTATTTTGTCTTCTGGGAAACATTTAAGTATTTATGTAGCTTCTTAAGTGCAGTACCAAATGAAAAAAATATGATCATTAAACAAAATAAGAAAAAATTACACGTCATCCTGTTCAGAAGTTTACACCTGCTGGCTCTTAATGCACTAATGTCATTTTTATTAATTCAGTTATTATTTTGCCTTGTGGAGAATATATAAACATCTGTTATGTGAAATAGCTTATTCAGGACAGTACTAAACAATAACATGCAATTTTCATGATCCCTCTTATTTTGTTATAATTAACATTTTGCATATTATATATATATGTATATATATATATATATATATATACACACACACACATATAGTAATCTAATAAAAAAAGTATAGTAATCATTATATACATATATTATGATATATATATATATATATATATATATATATATATATATATATATATATAGATTGATTGATTGTTTTGTATCTGTTCTTTTTCTCCAGTATTGGAAATTTGGTGAAATTCAGCCCACAGACTTTGAGCACAGTAGATTGATTTATAAAATATCATTTTCACTTTCCAAATCACACTCACTGAAACACTCGCAGGGTTTCTGGGGGAATTTAGGCACTCACAGTGTATGTGTGTATGTTTATGCGAGGGGGAGTTTCCATTGCGAGTGGGACTCCACTGTGGGTAGAGGGAAATCTTTACAGTGTCGTATTACAGCACTGTGAGGGGGAAGTGAGAGATGCTTCTGTACATCGTTTCTTTGATTCATTTGATATTTGAACGTGATCAGTTACAGTCGTTGGACTCCGTGGAATCAAATCTCTGTCATTTGAAAACGTTTTTTAAAGACTTAACCCATTCAAGGTAAGTAAACCTAACAACGATTGCCTAATTTTGTCTGATATTACCAACTGAAATTTTTTAAGTTTAGTTTCCAGCTAAATTGGCAACTTTGTTGTTGTTATACCTAACCATTCGCTTTTTCTCAACAGAGCAATGCAAGGACCAGAACTTGTTGACTCGAGGAGTCGTTTTCGATTTATTGAATCCTGTCTCGGCTTGATGGGCTGTTTGTGTATCAACTATGCGATCTGGACATCTCGGTGGCTGGATGACCGGGGTCTGTGGACCTCACGGAATGAGACCAGACTGGATGACAGCCGGACCACTGAAGACATTGCTAAAGGTGTGTGTTGTGTGGCTGCTATTCTCATGTATCTTAGGGAGTAAAAGCTTTTTGTCATTGCTTAGTATTGTTCAAAATGTTTGGTTAAAAGATAGTATAATATACTATATTATATTATATTTTGTGGTGTTAAATTGTAACATATACTACAATTGGGTCACCTTACATGTTAAACATTAAGTTAAAAAGTTTTTTTGTGGTTTATTTTTTTTGTGGTCATGTCTTATCTTGTCTAGGGAAAGAAGTGAATCATGACTGGTACTAGTACCCCCTCAAAAAACTGTATGCATACGCCTCCGGAGCTGTTTGACTTGGTTTTGACCTGTCATGTGGGCGACAGCAATATTTTAGTAGCCCACGTGTGGCCCTCATTAATTTTATAAAACTGCTTTGGATCTTAAAAACTTGGCTTTTATAAAAGATGCATAATTGAAAAACAGTAAAAAGCCCAATTAAATGCATTTCTATTGTGTGTTTCACTTTTCAGGCCTTTATAAGATTTGTTTTTTGGAGTATTAAAATAAATAGCCAGAAGGTGTGATGGGAACTGAAAGCATTAGAGCATATCGTGGCATGTTTGCAAGTTTTGACCTGCCGAGAAGCACAGAGCAGTCAAATGAGAGAGAATTTCTCTGAAAAATTCTCCTGAATTTCCAACGTTGGCGTAAAATAATGATATGGTTTTGTGTTGAAGGGGTTTCTACGCTTCGGTGGGCTGCAGCAGACAGGCTATGACACGCTGGACTTGCTTTACTCGCATGTTTTATTACTTGTAGCCTGTCTGGTTTTCCCCTCAGTTTAGTTCTTCCTCAGAACAAGACAAATGAAGAATGATATAAATAATGAAGGATGAAGTAATGACTGATCAGTTCAGTTTTAAATAGTTTCATGATGAGATGTTGTTCTTCAAGAGCACTCAAACTGAAATTTGATGTCATGGTTTTATGTTAGACATTCTTAAAGGGACAGTTCACACAAAAATGAAAACGGTGTGTTTTTTTTTTTTTTTTTATTTTGTCTCCAAGGAGCATGTTATATCGTATCACATGCATCAGTATTAAAGGAGTGTCTGTCCCTGTCTGCTTTCCACAGCTCTGGAGGCTGAAAAAGTGTTTGCAGCAGTGGCTTTCCTGATGTCTGTGAGCGCTGGACTGCTGTGTCTCATGTTTGCCCTCTGCTGGACGTCTCAAACGGTGCGTTCCTACTCAAACACTCGCTCGCTGCTGATGGCAGGCCAGGCACTCGACCCGACCACCCTGCTGCTGTTCACACTAGTACCTACAGGTCAGTACCTCGTTACTTAGCTTTCCTTAGCCAAGTAACATGCACATGTTTTAACCTTCTCCATTTTTTTCTTCTTACCAACAGGTTTTTTCTTTTTTCTCAGCTGGGCGCTTTTTACCCATCAATATATTGGTGAGATAAGGGATGATGTCAGTCGACTCGGCCCATCCTATTGGCTGGGAGTGGTGGGTTGGGCTTCTCTATTGGCCGTGCTGCCTGTGGTCTTCCTGGCAGAGAAGTTTGTGGTTCCCGACATCCTGCCGGAGTTAAAAAATGCTGCCCAAATGTGGTGGAAGGCTCCGGAGGCTGCACACACGCGGTCGTTAAGTGAGGGTTGCCATCGTTCACAGCATAAGACTCATCCTGACTTTAGGAGGTATTTGTCAGTGCCTTGAACGAGAGGAAGAAGGTAGCAAGGAAATACAGAGAAGAGACTCTGGTCTCGCTTGTCTTCTAGCCATATATATGAGCTGAGCATATCCCTCACAACAGGGGTCAAGGACCTGGATGAGAAACCTGTAACTGCTCTCTGCGATGTGACACACAAAGCTACAGGTTATAAGGTTCAGTGCTGGCTTTGACAGTGGCTTCACAGATGTATTTGGACGAGGATGCCCAAATATCAGAGTTCACTATCTAAATGTAAAACATAAAGCTGAAAGGATCTTGAAGTTGCAAAGAGGCTATTTCTCTAGAACTTTTAATAGTCGTTGCCTGCAGATGTTATTGTGTAAATTATACAGTGACTTTCAGGGATGTAGACTTAAATATGCTAAATTATTAACTGAAATAACAACAAAAAACACTAAAGTAGTTTATATCTGATTGGTAAATCTATAATAAAATTACTAAGAATGGCAATAGGCAGTACTTAAGAAATGCTACAAATGCAATCATTAGTGGCATATTTAAAAAATGAAAATATACGTTTTTTTTTAAAAAAAGTTATTGAAACAGTTTGAAACATACTTGTTCTTGCATAGAAAAATGATTCATTTCTAAGATCCACTTGACCTTTCCCCTTATTCCCACTGCCAAAAGCGGTGATCATTTAATTCCAGATTTTTCTGCTTGTTCTCAATTTTGTAGACAATACTGATTCAAATAGTCAGAGCACTTTTCTACTGCTAACACTTAATGTAATAGGGACTTCCAGGTGCTAATGCAGAATTCAACACTACTAGATAGTGCTGCAGTTGTTTTTTTGTTTTTTATCTGTCTTTTTTTAAGTGCAAACAGTGCTCTCTACTGGCGATAGTCCAAAGAGCATCATGTTCTATCCTGTATTTTTAAAGCTATTTAACAATACTTTTTGTACTGTTTTAAACCAATAAATGAAATGGTTTTCATATAAAGTTGAGTCCATATCTATTTTTTTTTTTTTTTTTTTTTTTTTTTTTTTTTTTTTAGATAGATATCTATTTATGATAGATACATTTTTAGTTTTTGTTTTTCATGTTAATTTTTAACTTTCAGTAATTTTGTTGTTTTCTCATTTTATTAAATATATAATAAATACTTGATATTTGTGTAAAATATTAATTTTATTTATTTCATTTTCTGTTTTAGTACTTTTTTTAGTTTGCTATGGATTTCTATTTTTAATTTCCATGTTTTTTCTTCTAATATTTATTATTTGTATTTATTTTATTGCAACTACACAAATGATTTTTAAAATATTTTGGTTTTATTTAACAGCATTGTATTTGAGTAATCTATATATATATATATATATATATATATATATATATATATATATATATATATATATATATATATATATATATATATATATAATTTTAAAGGTTTTGGAGTAAAAAATATTAATTTGGCACTATGTCTAGGTTTCTAAAGAAGTACACAAATTTGTGAACTTAATGTGAATTAAAAAATAGACAAATGCACATTAGAAACATTTTCACTAGTGTTCTCAGACTTTTGGAACTCAGTGTATGCAGACCATTAAAATTATACAGGAAAACATCAGTAGTGTTCTGAGACTGAGGTCATGCCCTCTATCATTATGTTCTTCATTATCATGGAGACAAAATATGAGACTGAGAGCTATCTGAACTTGTGTTTACATTCTGATCCCACCCAAGATGAGATGAATGAACTGGCTGTGTTAATTGTGCATTAATCAGGTGCGGGTCTAATTAAAAGGCAGTTCCGTCCTTTTAGCAGTGCCTAATGAGTTTGTTATTAAATCCACAGAGAACTGTTTTTTTTTTATTTACTATCAGGAAAGCACTTAATTGGCCCTCAGAACAGAACTTGAGTGTCCTTGAAGGTTGTGACGGTGGGGAGCTTGAGAGCGCACTGGCTGACATCTCCATCTCCCCCGAGGGGAGCATGAAAGCCTCTCTGTGTGAAAGGTGTGTGTGTGTCCTGGATGCAGGCGGCCACTTAAATGATCGTTTGAGGAGAATTTCAGTGCAGGGCGGCTCTCAGAGGAACTCAGCTGTCCACACAATGCTGACATGCAGGTGTGCCCTTTTTTCTGCTGTGTACACTTTTTAGTGTTATTTACGATTGTTTGTTCCCAGGTGAGGACCTCTTTTATTTTTTATTTTTTTTAGCCTGTCCTGAAGTGTCCCTTTTGGGCAGTGCAAATGCTGTTCAAAATGAACTTCTGATTCCCCTTTACAAAAACTTACTATGGTTACCATAGGGCACATCCAAAGTTACTACAATAATACTTGGTATTAGCCACCACTGGCATCAATAAAAAAATAAATAATAAATAATAATAATCTTATAACTGACTACCTAGCTCTCCAGCAGGTCCTTGTTCCCCTGCAAAAAAAAAAAAAAAAAAAAAAACACTGTGTAGTGCACTTCACTTATTACTTGCTTATATAGGAACAAACAGTGTTAGTAACTTTTATACAATCAACTTCAAATCAAAATTTACACAATTTACTTTTAATGCATAATCATTTTTTTTTTCTTTCAGTTTTTAAAACTGATTCCCATTTTTTAGACAACTTTCCTTTTTGGCTGTTATCACAAATCCCCTTTTCAGGCCTGTTTTTTTTTAAATCATAATACTCCACTCAGTGAATAAAAATCATGTTTTAATCAAATTAAATGCATGACTGAGTCAAAGTTCCTATGCTCTGCTGTGATTTAGCAAAACTCCACTCAGTGAATAAAAATCATTAATAAATTATCTTCTATGTTGGTAATCATACACCTGAGAAACAAGTGCTAGCAATGCATTTGTGTTGATTTATAAATATATATTTATATTTTTCTGAGCTTCGGAGATATTAAGTCAGAATATCCCACATCCGCCTTTAAATGGAATGTAGCATATTGCTAACTGTGGTGGTTTGGCAGAAACTAGTTACTAAATTAAACTGAGTCATTGCAGAGGATGAAACATTGAAATGTATCCTGATGTATTTTGTATATCCCTGCATCATTCTAGCGCTATAAACATATGTCCTCAAATAAAATATACCTGTTCTGCTTGGGAACCAAAGCTCACTTAGTAATTGGTCGGAGGCGGTCATTTTAAATTACTCCTCTTCAGCCGTACCAGTGGGACTGATTGACAGCGAAGCCACGCCCACTTGCTCGCATGTGTTGCTATGTGAGGCCTCAGCCCTGGCAACACACTTCATATCAATTAAAGCCCAATTAGGGAGCCATGTTCTGCTAATTATGCTACGCTTCACATTCCCAGAATAAAGTGAGCGTGTGTTTACTGAGGTAAATAAATAAAGACACGGGCTGCCAAGGCAAGCCGACCTTAATCAGATTTTCAGTGCTTTCTCTCTCTCTATGTGTGTAAGTGTGTGTGTTTTTCTACTGTGTGATCGAAACAGAAGGTGTAATTATATGACTTCGCCATTTGGTGACAGTGTTGTAACATGTCTTGTGAAAAAGGCGCCAATTCTCCGTCTCATTTCTTCCTATTTGACGAATAATGAAATCAGGGAAGGTTGTTTCATGCAGGAAGGTTGTTTGCTTGTGTGTGTGTATGTGTGTGTGAGTAGCGAGAGAGCGAGAGAAAAAAAGTGTGCCTACACGTGTGGACTTGCTTCATCTGTTCAGACGCGCAAGCACATTTGGACGAAATGTCGCCTAAAAACCAGACAGTGTTCAGTATTCTGGAATTTAATAAATAAAGATTCATGTGCTGTGTCTTTTTATAAAATGTTCTCAGCCTGGTGTAATTGGACTTTTTTTTACCTAACGGTTTGCTAGGCATGCTCACAGCTTTAACCACAAAGAGTCAGATGAGAAAGAGAGACAGCCGATTGCAGATAAAGTGATTGAGAGATAGAAGAAGGGAAAACGTGATATGACAGAGTGGAGGAGTGTAAAATAAGATAAAATCCATCGAGTGCCACCTTAAATTTGGATTTCATTTGACTACCTGTCTCTCCAGCAGGTCCTTGTTCCCCTGCTAACATGGACTTTGAAATGTTCCCCTGCTAACATAGACTTTGAAACGCAATTCACTTATAACTCGCAAAAATCCTCATCCACCTCCTCTCTGGTTTCAGATTGTGTGTGACAGAATCAGAGTTAAGGCTAGGTTTTCCACTTCGTGTCCTTGCTAATGGCTAATCTTGTCTAGCCTTAGACTTGAAATCAATCTGTGGCCATGAGACCGGCCCCTACATTGGTCATTTTTATGTCTAGTCTTGTGTAATGTGTCAGGCTGATCATCTACACCACTAGCAGCTGTTACTGATCATACTCGTTTCTTTTTAGCACACCAGAGCTTTATTATAAACAACCAGGGGAAGAGCTTTGGGATCGAGCCGGGCTGTTCCACTGACAAATCCAAATCTTGATTCGTTACGGTCCTCAATCTGTCACCCGGATCTTGTATCCTCAGTTATATAGTGTGAAGGGGAGTAGCTCAAGTGCTGTTAAGCGAATAGCTATTTTAGCACAACGATATGCTGATAATTTGTTTACAGACGTGAACTTGATTGGAACTAGATTTTCATGACATAATTTGAGTAGCAAAACTGCCATGATGCTATATAGTTGCTAATGCATTAAGCATGTTTTTAACAAGTAACTCTGATCTTATTAACATACCTCTGTTCAAAAATTGGCATTATATTAAGTATCACTCAGTTGCACAAGTTAACAATTACTGTTAGCAATAATAGCTATACTATAGTTGTATTTTGACTTGTTTAGTGTTTTGATGCAGGTATGTATGTTGGTTTGAGGTTGTTTCTACTTGAAAGATGCTGATTAAGGGTTTATGTTAAACCACTGAGTAATTCCACTGACAACTGCTTGTATTAAAATGATCTAAACCAGCTTCTTGGTGGCAGTACTTCCTTTTATGGGCTTTTTGATGGGAATGAAGCATCCTTACACAGCAGAAAAGCATTCGGAATTGTGTTTTTTGGCAATAAATTGAAGTTCAGGCCTATTATTGTCATATATGGTCTCAAGAAAAAGAAAGACATGGACAAGGCTAGCTCTAATATGTTATCCTCTCATCACCTTTTGAGTATATCTGGTAAACTACAAGTCTCAATCTGAAACTGAAATAATTTATTTTCAATAAATAGTGAGTTTGGCAATTATTTTACTAACATAAACATGATTAGAACTAGATTTTCTTGAGAAAATGTGAAAGGTGCTAATGTGCTATGAGTGTTTTTGTTAGCATGTGGTTATTCTTGTACCCTTACGTAAATTGACCTTAGTTTGATTATAGTAAAAGTGTAGTAACCATGTTTCTTTGGCGTATTCATTACCATTTTTATAAACACAGTTTTACTACAAATACCATGGTGGTTAGTGTAGCAAAGCCATGGTTCATTTGTGGTTATCATTGTTTAACTATTAGTAATCATGTTTTTTGGATTTATTTGTAGTAAAACCATGGTATTGCTGTTGCACTAATAAACCTCAATGCTCAAAAGGGTAATGCAGTGAACTTAAACCCAATTTTATTATTCAGGTTACAAGGTATACATTTTTATAGTTTAGCTCAAATTCTGACATTCTCTGTAGAAAAAGATTGTAGAAAAAAAACTAACAATAGAAGCAGAAATTTATGCTGATACCTGTTAAACCACGAAAAATACAACTTTATTATGAAATCCTATGACACATTTTAGGTATGCAAGCATGAAAGCTAACTTACGTAGCTAAATCAATCTTGTGTTGCTAGCATAAACAGACAGTTTATGCTAAAGCCTATAAGCTATCAATAATGCAACTTTGTTGTGTAATAAATTGACATAGCTTTATAAATATTGCTTAGCATAAATGTAGACAGTTAACGCTAAAGCTGCTATACCGCTAATAATGCTACTTTGCTGTTATCAATTACTATGACGGTGCTAAATCAAGCTTGCTTAGCATAGAAGCAGACAGTTAATGCTGAAGTCCATAACACCAAATAGAATGCAACTGCAATTGCTATGAATTGCTCAGAAAAATCAGGCTTGCCTAGCTATCATTAGCATTCACATCCTTGCGTAGCGGCTGTGTACACCCACAAAAGTTAGGTATTTCCTGCGTAGCTGTAGTAGAACCTATGATTAGCTGAGATTGTACGCTTTTTGACACATCCACAAGTGTGCGGATATGAGTTTGTCTAAAGATGAAGGAGAAATCAGAGCTGTGTGCCATCTGCGACACTCTGCGTTAACCTCGGCTAGTCTGCCAGTTGTTTCGCGTGTTCCCATTCTGAGTCAGCTCACTTCAAGATTGTCTGTGGCTAATTGTGACGGACAGCTTCACGACAGCGAGTGGGCGCTACGCTGCGCATCTGCAGCGGATCAGTGTTTGCACACGTGGGCGTGTTTTTGAACTGTGTGTTACTGATAATCAGCTCAATAGCGAAGAGGGAGTATCGCTCTGTACTACATGTCGCTTGCCTGTCTTACAGGTGTGTATGTGATCTCACATCTGTTTGACTGCAGGGTTTGATGATTTTACTCATTCCAAACACTAGTTTGTCGACTTGCTTCATCTGAAAGGCCTAGAAACAGAAGTTTTTTATCAAGCAGGCAATGCTAATCAGGCAGACGGGCTAGGGAAAGGCAAGCGACAGTGTTGTATCTCGTCTCTAGGCATGGTGATAGTGAATAAAAGGATTTGATTTGTAGTAGTGTTAGGTGAGCCAGAGATTAAATGGTATGTTGACTTTGAGAGTGGCTGCAACTTGGCCAGCACATGTTCCTGGCATTACATACCCATACGTACGACCACGCAATCTATATGCTGTTGATTATCTCCCGCCGTCGTGTTGGATGTGTCACTCTGGCCTCTCAGAAGCTGCTTACCACAAATCAAATCTATTTCATCCATCTATTTTGGAATAAACAACTTACACTTTTTGCCTTCATCCATCCGCTTAGTGGAAGAGAATGAAAAGCCATTTCTATTAGAGCGATGCGCACCCCAGGGGACCAAGAGAGGAAACAGGAAATGCAGAGGAGAAAGTGGGAGACAGAGAGGGGAAGAGTGTTTCCTTTCATCATTACAATAAGTGGTTCATTTTGCAGTGTGGTGGTAACAGGAAGCATCGCTTCAATAACTGCACCACTGTCAGCAATGTGGAGTCGCAGCAAACTTGCCATGATTCATCAATCCTCTGAACTCATGCAATACTGTTCTCAGCGTCCCAGAGGAAAGAAAAATCACAAATGAAATCTCTTTAATATCTTGGTTGTTTCTTATAGACTGAAATGTGTCACACCTGCAACTTTACATCATCTAGTTGTGACTACAATTACCTTTTGTTACTTCAAGTGTCATTACCGGGATTTTATTTCTCCCAACTGTAACTTATATGTGACAGTGTGACTTGCTGTCTCACAACTAGAGCTTTTTCACATAAATGCAATTTTATTTTAATCTTTTTTTATTTGTTTGTGTACTCATTTTTATATATAACCCATAATCTTATAATTTAATCTGGGTTACAATTAACTTTTCTTTTTTTTTCTTTTTTAAGGGGTGCTATTATGCTTTTTCACTTTTTCAACTTGAGATAGTCTGTAATGTCGCTGTTTGAGCATAAAAAAAGATCTGCAAAGTGACAAAGCTCAAAGTCAAATTCAAAATGAGATATTTTATTTAACAGAAAACACTTTTCAAAAACTACAACGAACGACTCGTTTGGACTACAACGTATATTTTCCGGGATTTGTGATATCACAAAGATCGACGAATGGGATGAGACCTGGTTGAGCTGCACTAGAGAAGGCAGAGAGTGTTATCACTGCTGGAGACACGCTAGCTTTCCCAAGGCAGAAGAGCTTAGAGTGGTTACAATCATCCGGGTGTAAATCACGCTCAAATTGATTTGATTTTGATGCCATATTTACACTCAAGCTCACAGCAGGCGGCTATGGTAAGGGGCATGACATTTCCCGACCAGGCGCCGAGTGCTGTCAATCACAACAAACACTAGCCCAGCTAACCAATCACAACACAGACTGGTGCAGCTAACCAGTCACAGCGCATTTCGTATTTCAGAAGGAAGGCCTTTATTTGATGCAGGAACTATTCGAGCCGTTCATGCCAGACCGGGGAGAGAGGTGTTGTAATAATGTAAAATATGTGAAAAATATATATTTTCGAACAACCTAGTATGGGAGCCTGTTCTAGTACACCCCCAAAACAAAATCAAGACTTTGTAAAAGAGCATAATAGGACCCCTTTAAATGCGACTTTGTCACAATTGCAGCTTTAAGTTTTCTAGTTGTGACTGTACATTTTACTTTATTGATGATTAATGACTGTACATTTTAAATTTTTTTTTTTTTTTTTTTTTACTATATTGTATTTTTTCACATTTATTTATTTATTTATTTATTTAAAGTACTAGGTTTTATACTTTGCATCACTATTATCTTTTTATTTTTTCTTTCTTTTTAGATTTTTATTCTTTTACACACTAATACTCTAACTTTAATTTCGCTGTTTTATATTTTATTTCTCTATTTTTAGGATGATGCATAAATGAGTAACTGAGCAACATTTGAGTGATGAAATCTTCCTCCAGGGGTGCCACAAAGTGCCCCATTCCTGAATCCTTCGTCCAGCATCTGCTCTGCTTCTCTGTCTCTGATCGACTGCCACACCGTACCCATCAGCGGTTGCCATATGCTATCCCAGCGGCCGTCTCCTGCTGTAAACAAATGATAGATTTTGACAGATGCTCGCTGGCCACGATCTCACCATATCGCGGTGCTCTGGACATAGTTCTGCGGTCTGACAGGTGGACTCTCACCCCTCCTTCCTCCATTATAATTACAGAGCGAATAGATTTAAAGATCAGACTGTTAAGGTGGCCCTGAATTAACGCCTGTGTCAGGGGCTCTATTGTCCTCAGGGTTGCAGTGTGACACCAGCGGTGCTGAAAAGGCCACAGCCATCCTGCCATTTCTCATAATGGACTTTTTAGTTAAAGGACAGGAAAATAATAAGCAGACTTCACTGCTGAAAGTGGACGCCGTTTGTCTTTCCTGCCGGATCGACTATGGAGGGACAGATGAGGGTTAGTCATGATAAAAAGACAGGGCTGCTCTTTTCATCTTTTCATTCTCACACACAACTGCAAAGACAAAGACAGCTTGCAGTCTGTTTAATATATTAATAAAGTCTGTCTGTCTATCTGACTGTCTGGATCTAGCAATCTATTAATCTCTATTTAACACTCTATATCTATCCGTCTGTCTATGTGTATATATCTATGTATATACAGAATCTATCTATCTGTCTGTCTGTCTGTCTGTCTATCTATCTATCTAATGTCTATATGTCTATATTTATTTGTCTATATTTATTTGTCTATCTATCTATCTATCTATCTAGGCTGTCTATATGTCTATATTTTTTTTTATATCTATCTACCTGTCTGTCTGTCTGTCTATCCGTCTGTCCGTCCATCATCTATCTATCTATCTATCTATCTATCTATCTATCTATCTATCTATCTATCTATCTATCTATCTATCTATCTATCTATCTATCTATCTGTCCGTCTGTCCGTCCGTCCGTCCGTCCGTCTGTCTATATGTCTATATTTATTTGTCTATATCTATCTGTCTATATTTATTTGTCTATCTATGTGTCTCTAAATTCAGTGTACATTTTTCTAAGCTTTCTCGTTCAGAAGGCCGGCTGTGTAAACCAGCATTAGTTTGGAATAGAAAGCTCTCTGACAGAGTGTAAAGACGCAATGATTAAACACAAACCCATTCGGAGGAGAGACTTTTGCGGGGCTGTGAGTCTCCAGCGGCTGTCTGATCCTGCGCCTCGCTTGGGGAAAAAGCAGATTTAATTAAAGCAGAATTAAAGAGCGTTGTTATTTTGATTGAAGACACCCAGCTTCTTTCCCTCCACTCTCTCTCACCCGGCTGTCCCGGATTCAAGCTGACGGGCTTCATCGCCGAAGGTTTACTTGAGTACATAGTGTGCATCTGGTGAGCTCTTCTTCTGAGCACACACGCAGACACATGCAGGTCTTACTGCATGTTTGAAGAATACAAACGCCATCTTCTCTGCTGTAGATTGAGTCTAATTCTGTATTATTGGATAATGAGAAAAGCCTGTACGACACACAGACTGGCACAATATTAGAAGTTAATTAAATTTCAGTAGAGTGACAGAAAAGAACCCGACAGAACTTGAAGGCAGGAAAAGCAACATTGGTCAGACAGACACAACGACATGTCAATTTCTCCCAGGCCCCATCTATGAGGGGTAAGAGGGGCCAGACATAGACAGATGGAGAGAGAAAAAAAGACATGGAAAGACAGTAATGAATAGTGTGTTTCCTGATAATTGCATTAATGATTATTAGGCAGAGCTCAGGGGAAGGTGATGAGAGAGAAAGAAAGAGAGGGAGAGTTTCTGTCAACTAACTTTGAGAAATGGCTGTGCATTCAAGGCCAGGGCTTGAAATATTCATTTACAAAATAAACTTTAAGGAAGGAGAGTTGGAGAAAAGAGGAAAAAGGATGGTCTGTGAAGAAGAAGAATTTGTTAAACCCCCTGGAACAGGGCCTCATCCACTCCACAAATGTATTTTTATATGTTTTACATATTCTAGTCATTTATCTGATTGCATAACAACACTGTTTGGGAAGCTGTTGAAACTTTCCAATTTACAAACTAATTATGATTTAAAGATGAGTTTTTTTAATAATGAGCGTTTAATTTCTAGTGCCACTAACATGAAAATGTCCAAATAATTTATATTTTCAAACAAGTCTGATATACCTGGAGAAAGCTAGCCATTAGCATTCCCAATTGCAGTTGCACGGGTATCACAGGAAGTATGTGTTTTGAAATGTGACATCTTTGTTAATGGATGCTTGATTTGGACATTTCATCAATAACCTGATTATCAAGCCATTTTACTAAGTGCTTATGACACCACAAGAATGTGAACAGCTAAGCTCTTAATAGCAACTGTTGTCAGCTTTAACATGAAAATGTGACTTCATCAGAATACATGGTCATCTTAGTTTTTTTTTTTTTTTTTTTTTTGCCCACAGAATGTACCGGCATGGGCTAAATTCGGTAAACATTTCCTTGCCAAAAACTAGCTTCCTACAGGAAAAGCTACGCTAGTGTTATGCTTTATTGTGAGTGGTGCTTCATACTACCAAGCACTGCAGGGAATTATGGGATTCAATACACTGAGTTATTCGATCAAAACCAAAATGACCACTTTGACGTCATAAAAACGTCACATAAATGTCAGAGGATGAAAAGCTCTTTAAACAGGTACTAGTGACCTTTAAAAGACCGTGCGTGTCAATGATTCATCTCCTCACTCAAATAATGTGCTTTGATTGGTGTGCAGTTCAATTTTGCCCTCTGCGTTGACACCAATATCTTTGACCGCACATGCCAGTTGTCCCCTCAGATGGTGATAACAGCACCTCAACAACTATTCCCCAAAAAACTCACACACAGTGGAGAATAACACCCAGCTTAATGCCAGGTGGCTGTCGACTGACGACAATTTTCACATAAATCAAACTGCCATTGGGCTTATCAATAACAAGTCAATTAGCAGGCGGAGAGAGGCGCAGATCTCTAGGGGTCACTGCTTGTTTGTTAGATGGACATCTGCAGCTCTGTTTGCTTTGCCATGGCAACAGACCTACGTTTTTTTTTCTGTTTATCTCATTCTTTAGGTTTATGAAGACTGAAGGATCTGGCAGGGTTAACTACAATTTTAAAGTGTTAAATTTAACCCAGAAATGAATATTCTGTCATCATTTATTTACCCTGATGGCTACTGGCTTATAGCACCACATGAATGCGAACAGCTACGCTCTTAATTAGCAACTATTGTAAGTTTTGACATGAAAATAGGACTTTATCAGAAAACATGGCCATCTTAGAAAAAAAAAATGCTTTTTTTTTCCCACAGAAGGTGAAATTTGCTTAACATTTCCTCACCAAAAAGTAGCATCTTACTTGTTATGCTTTGTTTGTGGTGTTTATTAGAATTTTTAAATAAAATTTTGTTAAAATTTTTTTTGTTTTCATTTTGTCCCAATCCCATTTGTCTTTAGAATCACAAATGATTGGCAAATGATTCCATTTTGACATTTAATAGTATGAATCAGTCAAATTTTATTGTATATAAAAGTGCAGCTTGGACATTTAGCGAAATACCTCCTTTTGTTCTCTGTGGAAGAAAGAAAGTCAAAGAGCTTTGCAGCGACATGAGGGTATATGATAACAGATTTGTAATTTTTTTTTTTGTTGTTGTTGTGATTTGTTCCTTTAAATAATACAGTACAAAACATTAATGAGTCAGAAACCTCTATCATGATCAGTCTAATGCTATATGTTAGCTTTGTTTTTCAGGCTCTCAAGGAATCTTTGTGAAGGATGGAGGAGCACTTGTGAACTGGAAACTGGTATTTTCAATGACTTTTCAAATGTTACTCGGTTTATAGACTTAGCTTTTATAATTTGGCCGAAAGCAAACTTTCTTTTGCATAAAAATCTCTTTCCGTCCCTTTATGACTTGCAATAATGAGGTTTTATTTATTCCTCTCTCTGTTCACCCATTTAAATGTATTTAAATCATTTGAATTTAAATAATTAATTTTCATATTTATGTGTGTTGTATTATATGGGTCATTCTACAGTATGATTGTCGTTGTCTATATCAACACAGTAAAAGATTGCATCAGCTCTTCATTGTCAAAGTCATTTTATACATTTGTATATATAGGGCACAAATGGTGGTCATGTTGTAGAATGACCTACACTGTACATTATTTATGATGTTTACAATTTGTTTGGTTTGCAGAAGTTGTGGCTCTCAGATGAGACAGGCCACACAATGCTTGCAGGCACTTGGTGACTGTTTAATGACTAGACTGTCAGATCCCACACCAAGAAGTCTAGACAGAATAGCACCAATTACGGCACAATAACTCTTCTGCAAAAACACCCTTGATTTATTCATCAACAAATAAGTCCCTTTAATTCATATTTGCTGATGACACCAACACAGTTCATAGAGGGACTGCAACAGAGCCCACTTAGTAGAGATAATGCTCATTATAGTGACATCCTAGTTTAGGTAATTTGCCCAAAAAGTCAACGGAAAAATAAACTTGTCTCAGCGGGAATTTAAAATTGTGAAATGCAGTCGGACTATACCCTATATTTGCTATGCTTTTCCAACTTTTGAATACAGTGTAAAGGACATTTTAGTCAAGCAGCCTTGAGTGGATGGTTGTCTGCTCTCTTTTAATGGATTCCTCTGATCTGATGTGTTTTAACGGCATCTGTTTTTCTATATAGAGAGGGACCAAATAGCAGAGCTGCAGCATGTTGGCTTGGACCACCTGCTGGAGATGAATTTCAGAAAGCGCCGGGGAAAAACAGCAGGGGGATGCGTTAGTTTGTATCCATGTGGCTTGTACTGACACGTGTTTATGATGCAGACTGTGCATGTGCATTTGTGTGTCAAAAATACTTGGTTTATGTTGTGTATTGGAGTATCTGTGTGCAGATCTTAGGTCTATGATGTTTCATATTGGTGTATATGTGTGTATGAGAGTTTACTTTGAAATAGTTTACTGAACATGACAAAATATCCCTTTGAAGGATGTCTTGATTTTGATTTTTTTTTTTTTTTGGTTATAGTTAGTCTGTATGCTAATTATAATTAAAACAATAGGATTGCACTTTATTTTGATGGCCCCCTGTTGACTAAAGGTAACTACATGTCAACTAACTCTTATAAGAGTATTAGTAGAGTATAAGCAGACTGTTAGGGTTAGTCAACATGTACTTGCTAAATTACTTATATTCAGTAGAATGTCTGTTTGGGGGTCTATCAGAATAGTGTCAGCAGGTATTATGTAGACAGTCTACTAATACTCTAATGACTGGTAGTTGACATGTAGTTGCAAAGTTACTTACAGTCAACAAAATGTTTACAGAGGACCATAAAAATAAAGTGTCATCAACAATAGAAGTCTATGTCCTCATTACGTATCTTAGTGCAAGTGTGTGTGTATGTGTGCTTGTGTGTGACTGTGGTTAGCATCACCCCCCCACCCCCTTCCCGAGACCTACCATCTCAGGTGCTAAAATGTGGCGGTTAAGGACCCCACAGAGAGGTATAAATAGGACTCTCTTCCTATGGAGAGACACAGTGTTTTATAGGAGCAACAAGTGACTGAGATCCAGCCAGGCACTCTAAGATAGAAAGCCTGGAAGACATCCGCACCCAAAAACGCACTAGGCCTCCCCTGTGCCCCCATGCGGAAAGGCCCCAGGGGAGAATTCGCCAGCTGAGCCTCAAAAACAAGGTAGGACAACCCAGCTGACTGACAGACTGAATGCTCTCAGCTGTTTGTGTGTATGCATGTCTCAATAGTTCACTTCAGAGCTGATAGCTGGAGATACCCAGGGTGCAAACACAAGCTGAGAGGGAGAAAAAGAAAAAGAGAAAGAGAGAGAAAGAGAGAAAATGCCAGCATGTACTCGCCATGGGAGTGTTATGGTAAGCGTTTGTTGATTTATTGATCAGGAAAGAGGACCGTTTTACGTTTTCGTGGATGGGATGAGAGCGGAGAGTCACATCATGACACAGTTGTTTTGAGGGTCTGCAAGGGTTTGATAGCTACTACTAGTTAGAGTGATGTGACATCTGAGCTAGTCCTTGTTTTTATTTGTATGTTTATGCAGATCACCACACTTGGGGAGTGACATGGTTGAAACACAGGATAGAATCTGATTAATAGGGAATGGCTGGCATTACAATTTCCTTTCATCTGACTTCAGTCAGTGGCTGTGCATCATAAGACTTGCCTCTCTCTCTCTCTCTCTCTCTCTCTCTCTCTCTCTCGAGTAATCCATTAAATGCCAGCATGCTCCTCCATGGACTTAAACTTTGGGTTCAGCACAGTAAATGACTATTATAACTGATTGACAGCCCTAGAGGTGTCCATTTAGCAAACTCTTGGTACCTGAGAAAGATGAGTGGCAAAAAATTAAACGAAAGATGAGGGATAGAAAAAAGGACATGTTGGGTCCCTGAGCGGGAGTGTTAGGGAGGAGAGAAATTAAGTTTTCGGCAGCAGATCGATTTCTGAATGCTTGTCTCATGCATTTTACAGAGGCGCTTAATGCCACTTATGGTATAATGCTGTACTCCAGGTCAGAGCAAAGCTCTCCCATTTGGGCTAGGATTTCAGGGCCGCTTTTAACAAACTACACTTGTAGACCTAAGTAAATCTGTCTGATTGTGTCACAGCCTTGAAAATAATGCTGTTTTGCTCTTCTTTTGTGGATTTGTAAGCCTGAAACCCCCAACCTCCCACCGTTTTCTATTACACCTAAGAATATTCCTTGGCAGTGCCAAGCTAATCTCATAGTCTCATAAACTCTTGATTCATAAACAATTAATCTTATTCCTTCTCACTTTCTTTTCTCATTCTTGAAAGCAGCTGAGATTAAGCTGACGCCATGGAGAAAGGGAGGTGGAGTTCTGAAGATGCTCCCAGAGCATCCATGCCTGACGAACTGTCACATCCTAAGTTTTCGGAATGGAAGTTTAAGCTCTTTCGGGTCAGGTCCATGGAGAAGGCCCCTCTGCCTAATGAAACACCGGTGGAGAAGGAAAACCAGCCTGAGGTAGCAATGGAGGTGGCAGGCTCTCCAGGCAGTGTTATGAAGCTCTGTTTTGGAGGGAAGAGTAAGGAAAACATGGAGAGTGCTCGAGGGAGAGTGGACCTTAAGCTGCAGGAAATTGATACACATATGAATCTTCTCAAGTGAGTCTTATAATAATATTAAGTTAGTTGTGTGAATTCTGAATGTTGTTTCAACTTGTGCACATTTGTAATATATGTTACAAGATTAATTTACTTGTGTCTTTTGCAGATGCTTGTGTCGCCTTTGTGGCCTTTCAATACGGAAGGCTAAAGGTCCGTCGCATGAAGTCCAGGGAGACTTGAAAGAGTCCAGTCGGTGTGCCTTGCGTAGGATGGGCTGCAAGTTTCTGACCTGGCCAGAAGTGATCTTGAAGGTCTTCAAGGTGGATGTGACAACCGACATGGAGACGGTGCATCCATCTTTGTTTTGTCACAGATGCTGGACTGCTGCCATGAGGGGAGGAGGTTTCTGTTCTTTCACTAGGACCCAGATCCCAGACTGGAAGCCCCACACCTCCAACTGCGACCTCTGCTTCCCTAAGAAGAGCTCTTTTCAGCGAATAGGAAGGAAGCGGGCTAAACCACTTAAAAGTGCACACAGCCTTCCAAAGAGAATCAAAAGGGACTCCTCAGAATTCTCAGGGGCCAATAGAGTGTGGAGACAGACCACAGAGAATATTTTGGGATCAGGTGGGAAAGAATGGTTAAAACTATCAGTTCAGAGAGGACAGTGGGTAAAGAATATCACACAATGCCAGAGGGACCATCTGAGCACTAAGCTCATCCCCACCGAAGTCCCAGCAGACTTCATACGTGCTGTTACTTGCCAAGTATGTGATCATCTGCTTTCTGACCCTGTCCAGTCACCGTGTAGACACCTGTTCTGTCGGGTCTGCATCCTAAGATACAGTCATGCTTTGGGCCCAAACTGTCCCTCCTGTAACCAACATCTAAATCCATCCCACCTGATCAGGCCAGCCAAATTCTTCCTTGCCACCCTCAACTCTCTACCTCTACTCTGCCCCAGAGAAGGATGCAGCGACTGGGTCCGATTGGACTCCTTTAAGGAACACTGCCTCAACCACTACCATGAAAAAGAGTCTCAAGAAGACCAAACACCTTCAGACCAGAATATCGATGGTTACTTGCCAGTCAACAAAGGTGGGCGTCCTCGACAGCACCTTCTGTCACTGACCCGTCGGGCTCAAAAGCACAGGCTGAAAGACCTGAAAAACCAGGTGAAGGTTTTTGCTGAAAAGGAAGAAGGAGGGGATGTGAAGTCAGTCTGTTTGACGCTCTTCCTTCTAGCGTTGAGAGCTGGGAATGAACACAAACAAGCAGATGAACTGGAAGCTATGATGCAAGGTACTGCCAAGAAACATATCACCCACAATATGTGACTGTCATTTGTCGTTGTCAGACAAATACAACTAGAATAAACAGATAATGCATTATTGACTTACTCACATAAGCTTGGGAGCCACCAAGAATAAGAATATATAACATTTTTACAATCTAATATATGGCATCATTATTTGTTTTCTAGAATGAACTAGTCTAATTTTCACTGCCTGACTGCAGATAATTGTACTCATTTTTCATAGAACAACAGCTTTAACATGTAATTTTACACAATTATGTTCACATTTACTACCTGCAATAGATGCACAAAATTAATTGAACACGTCCACAAGGTTATCTACACAACACAAATTTATGAATTATTTTCTTACATGCCTCACTGTCAATTTAAATAGAATAATCACCACTTTACCGAATATGTGTGTGTGTGTACGTGCACACGTGAGACTCAATACACAATAACAATTCTTGTAAAGAGCCTGTTAGGATGAAAACAACATCAGTAGCCCTTGTATCTGCAAATGACATAGATACTGTCTTTGGCCCCAGGGGAACAGGGCCCAGCTGCTGCCTGTTTTCATCATCAGCCAATAGATCAGTATTTCCAGCCCAGCTGAGTCACCTCTCTTCTAACTTAAGCATTAATAATCTTGCTAATCTAGAACAATTAGGACATATTACATGCTGCAATTACAATCAGAATTCCAGATATGCTGGCGCTCATTTGATAGTGCTCTGAAATCCGTCCACAAACACACAGGCACATAATCACACATTCAGGCTCACAATCTTTGAGTTTATTCTGGATAAACAGTTATATGAATTCAAACTTCTGATTCTATCTCACACAGTTTTGTTTTCCCTCTGTATTCTCTTTCAGGCAGGGGATTTGGGCTGCATCCTGCAGTGTGTTTGGCTATAAGGGTAAACACCTTCCTCAGCTGCAGTCAGTACCATAAGATGTACCGCACTGTAAAGGCCACTAGTGGTCGCCAGATTTTCCAGCCCCTGCACACTCTACGTAATGCTGAGAAAGAGCTTCTTCCTGGGTTTCACCAGTTTGAGTGGCAGCCAGCTTTAAAAAATGTTTCCAGCTCCTGGGATGTGGGCATCATTGATGGCCTCTCTGGTTGGACAACCTCTGTTGATGATGTTCCTGCGGACACTATCTCCAGAAGATTCCGTTACGATGTGGCACTGGTTTCTGCATTAAAAGATTTGGAGGAGGACATAATGGAAGGACTGAGAGAGAGGGAGCTAGATGACAGCATATGCACCTCCGGTTTTACCGTTGTGGTGAAAGAATCATGTGATGGTATGGGAGATGTCAGCGAGAAGCATGGATGTGGTCCAGCGGTTCCTGAGAAGGCAGTGAGGTTTTCCTTCACAATCATGTCCATCTCCATCCGAGTTGAGGGTGAAGATGATGGCATCACCATCTTTCAGGAACAAAAGCCAAACTCTGAGCTCTCCTGCAGACCTTTGTGCCTCATGTTTGTGGATGAGTCCGATCATGAGACCCTAACGGCCATCTTGGGCCCTGTGGTAGCAGAGCGGAAAGCCATGATAGAAAGTCGCCTTATTTTATCGGTTGGTGGTCTGCTACGGTCCTTTAGGTTCTTATTCCGGGGGACAGGCTACGATGAGAAGATGGTTCGTGAAATGGAAGGCCTAGAAGCATCAGGCTCCACTTACATATGCACACTTTGCGACTCAACCCGAGCTGAAGCCTCTCAGAACATGGTGCTACATTCCATCACACGTAGCCATGATGAAAATCTTGAGCGCTATGAAATCTGGAGGAAAAATCCTTTCTCAGAATCTGCTGATGAGCTCCGTGACCGGGTCAAAGGTGTTTCTGCCAAGCCATTCATGGAGACCCAGCCTACTCTAGATGCCCTGCACTGCGACATTGGCAATGCTACTGAATTTTACAAGATCTTTCAGGATGAGATTGGCGAAGTCTACCAGAAGAGCAATCCGAGTCGAGAGGAACGCCGTCGTTGGCGGTCAGCCCTGGACAAACAGCTAAGAAAGAAGCTGAAACTCAAGCCTGTAATGAGGATGAATGGAAACTATGCTCGTCGGCTGATGACACGTGAAGCTGTGGATGTGGTCTGTGAGCTGGTTCCTTCTGAGGAACGGCGTGAGGCACTACAAAAACTGATGGACCTCTACCTCCAGATGAAGCCTGTGTGGCGTTCCACCTGTCCCTCCCGAGACTGCCCTGTCCAACTTTGTCAATACAGCTACAACTCTCAGCAATTTGCTGATCTGCTTTCCACCACATTTAAGTACCGTTATGATGGAAAAATTACCAACTACCTCCACAAGACTCTGGCCCATGTTCCTGAGATTGTTGAGAGAGAAGGGTCTATTGGAGCATGGGCCAGTGAAGGCAATGAGTCTGGGAACAAGCTGTTCAGGCGTTTTCGGAAGATGAATGCAAGGCAGTCCAAAACATTTGAACTTGAAGATATACTTAAACACCACTGGTTGTACACCTCCAAGTATCTTCAGAAATTTATGGAGGCTCACAAGAATTCAGCAAAAGCAATGCAGGCCACATTCAACCCAGAAGAGACCCCAGATGAAGTTGATATAGCTCTTGAAGTCCCAGATTTTTGAGTGTTTCTTTGATTGACTTTCTTTAATGGACCCTTTTTCTTGCTAATGAAAATATTGTTAAGTAATTGATTTTATTTCTTGAGATGATATTTAATATCACGTGTAATGGCTTTATTATTCACTTCATTATTTTTTTTTGAAGCCAGTGCATAAATGTTAGCTAAATTGTTTTATGGCAGAGATAAAATTGAATGGGCAGTCTTTTTCTCTCCCTAGCTTTTAGGGGCAAATTGTCTGTGTTTTATCTCTTGCTGCTTGTGAAATATGAGGGATTTTATTGTATTGCCAGGTTGTGACACCTTCACGAATTCATACAGAAGGGTTATTTATGAAAACGTATGAGGGAGCTGTAAGTCACTGAAATTATGTTAAAGGAGCCCCACATTTACGATGGCTATATTAATATGTCACACAGGACAAAGGCAAAATGAAATTAGAAAACACAAATTGTCTCCTTTGCAGAAGGTCTAAAGAAAAAGGAGTTATTTTAGCAGTGCAGTATTTTGATGGTTTTCAACTGGTCCACAAATGACTATGAACACCCATAGACACTATGCTACAGCATTTGCACATTCACATACATTTATCCCATAATCTACCTCAGTCTTCAATCTTACAGGTCCCACAGGACATTTGCACCATGCCACTGACACAAACACATTTTCAAATATTCTGGAAGAAATTAGCATGTGTTTTACACCATAGCACCTATTGACTATTGTTAGACTTTCTTTATTGCTACTGTATGTTTTACAGTTTAGAGATGTGTGGGCTATTCACTTAAACTCGTAACCTCATTTTATTAATCATGTTTCTCTTATTTTGTTTAATAGTATCATTGTGTTTATTGTGCTATCTTAAACTGAGAGGATTTTGGTGATTTACTTTACAAATGTATTTTATTTTATTTTTCATCTGATTGGTTTCTTTGTGAATTGATTTTACTGGTTTCTTTTTGTCTTGATTTATTTGATTTTTTTTTGCTTTCTTTGATACATTATACAACAATTTCAAATGCTAATTTGTCATGTAATCTCAAGTGACAATTTAAATTGTGTTTCAGTTGCTTTATGTTCTTTTCTATTTGAAATAAAACACTGCATCGCACAGTTTATAATTGTAAAAAAAAAGATTTTTTTTTTTTTTTTTGTAGACTTGCACAAAGGCACTGGTAATGTTCTTGACCCATCATTATTTTTTCTTTCATTTTGCAAGAGCATTACAGTGATTGTTGTAATCCATTAACTCATACTTAGTATAAATGTTTTGTAATAAATTACATTTGACTTCTTTTCTTTTTGGGAAATAATAAAAATAAATAATCCAAAAATCCAATTGAGAACTGTTTGTCCTATTTTATTTATTTATTTATTTTTTGTAATATGTTACTGTACATAACAATATAATGTGTATGCGTATGTATGTATGTATGTATGTATGTATGTATATATATATATATATATATATATATATATATATATATATATATATATATATATATATATATATATATAAATTCTAAGCATAAAAACAAAGTTACAATTTTTATTTCTTTTTATTGAAGCAGTAAAAAACACACAAGCTTTCCCTCAACATTTTAAAGAAGAAATAAATCGTCAGTTTAACAATATCAATCAAGACTTGTAAAAAATGCTTTTAGTTTCTTAATACTGCAGTAAGCAAATTCATTCAGTTAACAATACATTTCTGTTATTTTTATGAAAAAAAAAACACATCCAATTTTCCGTTAATATAAAACAATTAAAACACATAGTTATGATATAAAACAAAACAGAACAACAACATTTCAGTCAAAAAGTCTCCGCAGAAAGCTCTTCTTAGCTGGGGTCATTTTCATCGAAACTGGAGCTTTGCGATGGGTCATTTTCATTGGGACTCTCTTCACTGGCATCATCTGGCGTGGTGGAGTCATCTCCTGCATGGGCAGGACTCTGTGATCCAAGCAGAAGTACTTGCTGTTGCCTTGAGAAAGGCGAAGCAAAAGGCTTTCAGGGAGCTCCATGCACTGGGCATGGACCCAGTGTCCACCTTCACCTCTGGAGCAGAATATCATGGCAGGTCTGGTGAGCTCAGTAGAGTAGTAGGGCTCCCAGGTGTTGGGGTTCACCTGGCAGGTTAGACAGCACTTGATCCAATAGCCTGTCTGAGATTCATCCTCCTCGTCTTCCTCGTTGTAGGTGTCACCCTCTCCATCACTGCTATACTCCAGCTCATGAGGTTCTCTGCCAAAGTACAGCTCCTCAGAGTCTTCCAAAGGTGCAGAGTCCTCAAAATCAGTGGACTCCTGGCTGCATCCCTGAGTTGATGTTTCTCCATCTTGTTCCTTCTGGAAGCTCACTTGATAGAAATGGTAAGCATCTGGTGGAGCTGGGTTTCCTTCAGAGGGGATTGCAATCAAGGCACTTCCTTTGCCCAGGCTGCCACCAAACCAAGTACGGCTGTGAGTTACCTCGCTGGTCCACTGAGGAGGCTCACGAGGCTCCATGTGGACTCCAACATCATCCAGGCCAATGTATGTGCACTCCATGCGCTTCTGAGTCTCAGATTGGTAGCCGCCCAAAACAATATACTCATGATAGCCAACAGGAGCAACTATGGCACTGGTAATGGTGAGACCTTCATGAAGAACAGTACAGGTGAGGACAGGGCTTCCTAAGAGAAGCTCAACACGTAGGCGGATCAAACGAGGTGGTCGGCAATCAGAGTTGAGAATGTGACCGCCAAGGAAGTAGACACAGTCCTCTCTCGCAAGAGCTACGTGAAAAGACTGGCCATCCGTGAGCTCGGGGAGGGTGTGGGCCGTACAGCAACCAAACTCTAGGTCAATAAGAAAGACTTGTGGTGGACAGTCCACCACGCTGTTCCAGTTTTCTGTGGTCCTTTCGGTGGGGGGCATGTAGGACCTGCCGCCAAACAAAACGCAGGCGCTCTTCCCTCGGCTAAGGATCACGCTGAGGGTGTGGCCGTATCGAGCGCTAGGAACATCTCCAACCAGCTCTTTTTCTTGACAGCACAATGTGACTTTGCGATTACATCCTCTGCTGTCTACACTTAACATGTAGAGACTTGAGGACAGCTCATTGTTGGGTGTTCGGCCACCATGAATAAGGTAACACTCAGGACTGCCATCATGAGGCTCAACATGAGCTATCGCAGGACATCGGAGGGGAGGGAGATAACAAGAGTTGTTTGAAAATGAAATGGCACGCAGCTTAAGTTCTCCATTTTTTATGCGCACACCAAATATTCCAGTTGGACATGAGCGTTTTGGCCAGCCCTTTTGACCAAAGAGGTAAACGTCACCCTCCAGCTCTAATAAGGAGAAGCCTGGCTGCATAAGGCCAGCACAGTTCACAGCAGTCAGAGGCTGCAAGGTCATCTTTTTGCAGAGAACTGTGTAAAATATAAATGAAAAACAACATTATTCATTTTAGTAGTTGTAGAATATAAACATTTTGTCAAGAAATTCCCTGTCTGTTGCATAGCTTGACTGAATTAAGACTAGCATCATATTAAGAGTAGTATGATAAGGTTTTTTGTTATTATTATCATAATTAATCAAAGTAATAAAGAAAAAAAAACGCGGAACCATATATCCCTTTCCTTGTTTCCCTGATAACATAGAAACATTCCCACAGGAAACTGGTTGTAGTTTTCATTAATCCCGCTTCCCTTAGAGAATCCCGTTCAGCTTGCAATAAAAAGACTACATTACCCAGCATCCAGTGCGAAACTGGCGTTTCTTGTTCTACGTTTAAACGGTAGGCTACTTCTGAGATGTTTCTATGAACTCTGAACGCTGTTATTCTCTTATTTGCTTCTAACAGTTAAAAGCGCTTCTCAGTTTTACACTTTTAAGATTCGTTTTAATGTCTTTATATAATCAATTTCGCAAGAAAAATCTTGTTAAACAAGTAGGCTAAGCTCTGGCTGTCACCATTACTGCTGCACTATAAAAATAGACTAAAGATAAATATAGTATATATTTATAATACTATTAAAAAAATCGTAATTACCTAGGTGTTTATTTTCTATAAGGCGCAAGAATTTCACATACATTTCTAAATATTTAATGCATAGTCTTAGAATATTGATCTTAATAACATGTATATTTCTTACCTTTTGGTCAATGCACTCCGAAAACTGAGAGCTGTGAGGTGCTGCAAACTTTTATTTGAGATATTAAAGCAAATGGCTTGGTGACAGTGGAAGAGGTTCAGTGTTTGTGAAGGTTGACTGGCTCATCTTGAGGTTAACTGTCTGTAACTGCTGCTTACAACAGGTGTCTGAGCACAACTCGCACAAGTTTGAATGAAAACAAGCACAAACTCAGTGCATCATTGGTCCGTGTATTAATATGGACTTCATATTGGTGTTTTACAACTGGTGATTTATTTGCCTAAAAGAATAATGCAGAAAATCTCATAAGAATTTATATGGATGGTCTTTCTTCACAAATTAACACCACTGACACTATGTATAATGTAGTTAGATTGGAACGTGTTTTATTAATATTAATATTATTAATTATATTTTGAAGGTTTTTAAGAAAACAATATTATGAATATTGTTCAAGAATGTAATTAATATAAAGTGACAGTAAAGACATTTATAATGTTATGAAAGATTTTTTATTTCAAAGAAATGCCATTAGTTCAAAACTTTCTAATTCTTCAAAACTTCCTAAAAATTTCCGAATTCTGAAAAAATAAAATAAAAAAAAAATAATCATGGTTTCCACAAAAAATATTGATTATAATGATTATAAGAAATGTTTCTTCAGCACCAAGTCAGCCTATTAGAATGCTTTCTGAATGCTCTTGTGACACTGAAGACTGGAGGAATGATGCTGAAAATTAAGTTTTGCATCACAGAAATAAATGACATTTTAAAACAAATTCAAATTGAAAACAGGCCTATTTTAAATTGAAATAATAATCAATATTTTCAGTATTTTTGATCAAGTAAATGCAGCTTAGATGATAGCACACAAACATCACAGAGATGTCTTTAATGTCTGCATTTACATCTGCAAGATGTATTTTTTTAGATTGTTTGGACATTTCCAAGATGTCAAACAGATATTCAAAAAAAATCTTTAAGATGCTTATGATTTAGAAAGCATGTAAAACTGACATCATAAAGACGTCTATTAGATGCTTAGATGCTTTCCAGATTAAGCGATATTTAACAGACATCTTGCAGGCATATATTAAGTTAAAACGGACATCTTGCTGCATATTTTAGTTAAAACTCACATAACTCAAATAACTAAATATCAAATATCTTTTAATTGGCTGTAAATGTGTCAGGTTGCATAGATTTTTCACATTGGCCTGATTAGGCCACAGTGCAATCCTACAGAATTTTTTCTTTCTTTCTTTTTTTTTTTTTTATGACCTGCATTCGACACCATTATCACACTCTTCATAATGCACCAGTGACAGTGTAGTAGGTCTGTATGTAATGTGCTGTTAAAATAGTCTCCTCTGTGTATCTGAGTGGTCTGTGGCGTCGGGTTCGGTGAGGAGCAGAATGATTCACTCTCATTACACCGAATACCGAATGCGTGAGTCACACATCACATTTTGGCAGGAGGGGTAGCTCGGATTTGTAAAAATACTCCTTATTTCCCGCAGGCTTATATTTGCATTAACTTTCTGCTTGGCGGCTCTTTAAAGGAACGGGAGAAATTAGACGACTGTTGTTGAAAGAAAGAAAGAGAGAGAGGGAGAAGAAGCGAACAGCTGTGCCTGCTTCATTAGCATAATGTTTTTGTGTTTCGGGGGGCTGTGCGCGAGCCCTCGTGCAGTTGTGTGTTTGTTTTGGAGGCCAAAAGATGTGTGTGTGAGAGTGCAAAACAAAGACACGTAACCACGAGTGAAAAACATAAACAGCGGAGCACCTGTGTCTGAAGAGCAGGGCCATGAAGAGGAGGCTCAGCGACTCCCCAGAGGCGCCACACAAAATAAAGAATTCCTTCGGTGTTTCCAAGCGCACTGGAGAGCTTTATTCTCCCGTTCAAGCGCACTTACATGCCGGTGTTCACACGCTGTAAAATAAACCTGTTGAGTCCTGAAATGGATTTGCATACGGTGGCGGCGAATGAATGAATGCAGATGTTTTCCAGCTCCGTCGCAATGAAACAGACGCGAGGAAATGGAGAGGGAGACTGAAACGCAACAAACAACAAAACTTAAATGCTTGCATTGTAATGAACGAAGATATTACTTTCAGACTACTTAGCTGTTTTTTTCAACGCAGAAGTAAGCTGTTTTCTGTGCGAGACTTCGATTCATTAGCCGCAAGCTGCAGTAACTAAACGGCAAAACGTTTTTCGCTATAAACCAGTGTGTTTATAATTAAAACATTCGAATAATATGCTAAGAAACACCCGTTTGCAATATCAAGTAGCAAAACGAGCTGTTTTGTACAGCTAAAAATAGCCGGAAGGATGACACAGAAGCCAGACACATTAAATTTAAAAATGGCCGCGGCCACTCTTAGGAAAAATAAGGTGGATAGTAGCTACCATGTAGTGTCTGATTCATGTTATTAAATCAATTTGTTCAGATCGCTAACATAAAATGAAAATGTACCCTTTTTCTTAATGCACATTCCTTTTACAAAATTGTAAAGGAAAACAGTGTTTGTCCTGACAAACTTCAATTTCTGCTGATGTCACGCAGGCCATGCATGCTATTGGTTATTGTCTATAACTAAATAACTACCTGCACAATGTTTTAGAAAAAAATTCACAGTCAGTTTGTGACTTTTTTTGATTGAATAACCTATAAAAAGGCTAACCAGAGTCACCCATTTGAGTCATCCCTCAGAAGTCTTTCCAGAAGTCCTTGTGCATTTTGTTTCAAATATAATATAATATATATATATATATATATATATATATATATATATATAGTTTCAGCTTGTGTATGCAAGTTTTTGATTACCAATTGTGCGAATTTTTGCATTTTGATCGCAGTGTCTGTATTTGAATGCAGTAGTTCTTACAGTCTGCTAGCAATTATTTTTGTTCATGTTCAAAAGAAGGATTCATTCATATATCAGACATCACTAGTTCCACCACTAGTAATGCAGAGATATATTTTGAACAGAGTACTTGAGTACTGCATAGTGTGCAGAAAATATCATTTTTTTTTTTGTATTATTTATGCTATTAAAAAAAGTGAAAAAAGTGAGGTGACATACAGCCAAGTATGGCACCATACCGTGCTCTGCATTTAACCCATCCACAGTGCACACACACAGCAGTTAACACACACACAGCAGTGAACACACACCCGGAGCAGTGGGCAGCCATTTATGCTGCGGCGCACGGGAAGCAGCTGGGGGTTCAGTGCCTTGCTCAAGGGCACCTCAGTTGTGGTATTGCCGGCCCGAGACTCAAACCCACAACCTTAGGGTTAGGAGTAAACCTCTCTAATCATTAGGCCACGACTTCCCCCTTATTCCCTTATTCAGTGTTGAAAATTTGGCAGTTATTATGATGAGTATAGAAAAGTTGATATAAAAGTACTGATTTTATTTCCAGTTCATTTGTCGTACAGGAAATGGAAGGTCTAGTCAAATGTCATATACTGCACTTCAGGGCAAATCTGGTTGTTTTGTACATATAGAAAATGTGCCCACAGACTATATAGTACATACTACAGAAATGGTAGTATTCCAAGAGAGAAGGAAGAGGTGGGCCAGCAGTACAGCTGAGGCCTGAAGCCATGCAAGGATTTGTGCTGTATTATTGATAGAGGAGAGTAATTAAACTCTAGTGTAGCACCTGTTTCTGTCCCCGCTAATGTTGTGCCACCTGAAGACGTCTCTCCCTAGGGCGTGTTCGTGATGAATGACACAGCGACAGCTCAGAGTTTCTGACGATCATCACGCCATTCTTCATTATATTTTAATGTCACGGCAATCACTGCCTGCCCCCCTTCCCAGCCGTCATTGATTGTAATTAAGCTGAACTTCAAAATGATAATTTCATTCCAATCAGGGTTAATGCAGCTATAATGCATATCGCGAGTGATAAGTGACCTGTAAAAAAGTGCAGCCTAGCAGGACCTCTTCATCATTTTTATTTTTTTATGATTTTTATACCAGTACTTCATCTTTGTTTCGTCTGGTTCAGGCTTTCTGGGTTTGCATGGCAAACGCAAATGTCTATTTTAAACAAATTTGCTTTATGTAGGCGGTAAAGCCCAAAGTATACTTCATTTTTGTATGCGTATGCAAGCGAACATGCGCAGACCTAAGTGTCTACTCCATTTGATAGTGTCGTCAAACGCATGCGCTCTAGAAAGCTTCATCTTTGTCCAGTATCTGCTCTATTTCTCTCCAGAAGTTATGATGACTAATAAAAATGACTTTGTTCTCTTGTTCTCAAACTAAAGTTGCAGCTATCTCATAAACCCCTCCCTTATGAAAATTAACCATGGTATTGTAGTAAAAGTGCTGTAACCATGTTTTTTTTTTTTTTTTGGCATATTGATTACTATATGTAAAACCACAGTTTTACTACAAATACCATATGGTTAGTGTAGCAAAGCCATGGTTACCATGGTTTAATTATAGTAATCATGTTTTTTAATTTTTTTTTTTTTTTTTTTTTAGTAAAACCATGGTTATTTTTCGTAAGGGCTCATACAAGCACTTGTCAACGCCGCCATCTATTGTTGTTGCAGTCTCTGCTATTTTGTTGCTGTTGTTATATTTTTTTGAGTCGGTCTGGGCCAGTGTTGCCACCTTGTGGAACAACTGATTAATGCAAAATAAATTCACTGCGCATAAATGACCTACTGTATGCGTAGAAAGCATGTGCGGTTACTGTGTGTGCACTACGTGCATACTATTCTGGTGACGAAATTTGTGCTGCGCACTGTACGCAAACCCTTGTGTATGTATAAAAACCAAAGTACCCTTAATAGTATAATGTTCATTGCACCAGGCAAATCTCTTTCTTTTTCAATGTGGATAGGTTTGACAGGATGCCAGGTTTAGTTAACGATTCAGGTGTGAATGATCATGACCAAGCCATAACTGAAGCTCTGGAGCAATTTTGCAACTCCCCGGAGCAAACATATGCGCAATTCCTGTCCACCTTCACGTATTTGACCCCAGGTGAGCATACTGAATGCCACATACATCTTCTTTTCTCTGATACGTCCGTGATCCTTCACCCGTGGTCTTTACTGTCGTATCCCATTGCAGAGAATGTGAGGGATCCGGGATTGACTGCTCCTGGAGGACATGAAGACCCATCCCAGAGAGAGATGGACAGCAGCCGAGAGCGACTAAGAGAGGATGAAGTGACAGAGATGGAGGAGAGCGTATACCAAAGGATGGGACAGGCGAATCGCTGCTCACCGACTGCTGATCAGGAAGAGGTCAGCACCTTATAGATCCGAACCGCTCAAACTGACAGTCTTTACTGGGAGAAGTTCAGACAGACCTCTCTTTTACCCCCCTTCAATCAAAGTTAAAGTTTTCTGCATTAGCTCCTGCTCTGTTCATCAAACACACACATACAGGTCCTTCTTATGTATAATTGGCTCTTTTTTCCATCTGTCATTTTTGTTTTGCCTTTTTAGTGGTGTTTCCCAAGGCTAACATCACTATTGCTTATACTCAGGATTAAGGGTAAGCACCTTGCAACCTTACTGCGATCATCTTTGCAGGACTCTGGAAACAATGCATAACCACCTAGAATTATGATGATTTTTATGTGGTTAAGTGCAACTCAAATCTTCTGCTGAATGCAATGGCCAAACAGCCACACAGCCAAAACAACCAGTTAGAAATTCACTCCAAAACTATTAGCAACCACATAGCAATGCTCTGGCAACCATGTATAATCTAGTTAAGGTGTTGTTTTGTAGAGTTAAAGGTGTAGTATGCAATATTGACAGCTAGCGGTTCAAATCGGTACTGTAGTCCAAATTCAAAATATTTGAGAGAGTTGTTTCTCCCACCCTTTCCTCCTCATACTCGACGCTCATGCAGGTTGCCAGATTGAGGTCACACTACAGGAACGAGCGCAGCTGATAATGGAAGGCGATGAGCCTTTGTTGATGAGTTGCTTTATGTGTGTTTTTATATGTCTCGGGTCACAGAGCTTTTCCATGTATGCCAAGGAATTTTAGGTTGGGTAGAATTTGCAATCTCTGACCCAGTTTCTGCCATGGCTGCAATACGCTGTGTTTTCTGAAAGTGATTATCTATAGTAACCACAGATCAGCATGCTAAAAATCACACCAATCACAACAACCTAGCTTTTTGGTGGAGACTTTTGTACATGCATTCTGAAGAAAATGTGCTTGCAACATCACTGACCATTGCAAACTCCTATAAAACACATTTCTTCAGCGAGTGTCCATTATAAAACACTTGCCAGACATGCAACCATACTTAAATGTGCTCGTGCAAAGAGCTATCAGAGTATTGTACATACACTACATGGTCTGTTTGTATGCACAATAATAGTAATGGACTTGTGCATGTCTTTTAATGTATGACTCCTGTATGTCACTGTAATCATCTTTACCTCCACTACAGTCAGGTTTGCTTTATTCAGCCCATACAGACTAGTCCTGAATTCATATTTCTTATAAATAGAAGTATGTTTGTTCCCACCAATCACTGCAGAAGTTAAGGTTGCGTATGATGCGTATCACGGTAGTGGTAGCCCTCCTGGAACTCATAAAGATTGCATTGCAGTGCCTTTGTTTGGAAGTCAATGAGAACAGCCTGCAATTCTCAACCAGAGTGAAATTGTCCAAAAAGGGGTGGTACTCCACAAAATGTGACTTTACGCTGATTGTACGAAATATCCAGAGGCAGAACAAACAGTCTATTAAGGTGACAATTGTGGTTGAATGTGACAGAAAATAAAATCCTCCCTTTCATATTTCGTCCTATCGCCTTAATGAAGAAACTGCACCTGCTAGCAATCATGTAGAAACATATAGCAAAGCTCTGGTCACAACAACCTAGCTTTGTGGTTGAAACTTGTTATATGAAAACACCACTTTCTTCAGAATGCATCCACCTTACAAAGCAACACACTGAAAATGCCATGGAAACTCTTAGTAACTTAACATTGTAGTGGTGTCTTTAGTATGAGCAAGCACCACTCAAAATACTAAAAAGATTCCCCATTTTTCTTTATGTTCTGTCTTTTTGATGTTTCTCTTCCTCAATTCCTTTGGATTTCTCCTCTCAGCATATTGGATGGCTTCATTGCAATGTGTGTTTTGCTTATCTGTCTGTCTGTGTGAACGGTGCTTAAGATTCCCGCCTGGCTTGTGTATTGATCTCAGTGGGGCTCTGGCGAGCCACAGCACCGGTTACTGTCAATAACGCAAAGCACATCAGCTAACATCCCAGGCTAGTCGATGCAAAAAAAAAGCCTCTGCATTATTTAGCTCCCTGCCACCAGGAGAGAAAAACAGCTGTATTGATTATAATGTTGTACTGATTGTAATCACAACGATTCGCATGGCTGCTGTCATTTCAGAGCATCATTTAATGAAATGAGATGGTGAGTTTATGAGTTTGTGTTTGTATAGGTGCTGCTGGATGGCGGTTGTGTTGGAGGAAGACTGGGCGGCCCATCAAACTCTGTTCCAGACAGACCTGTGAAGGTGAACAGTTCTTTAGAGATGCCTAAAAATGTATCTGAGATGCCTATAAACATGCTTTTATTTCATTCAGAACCAAAACAAGACAATGTAAGCTTACTTAATAATTGTGTTTATAAGCTCATTACAGTATGCTAAGCTAACTTCAACATTATTTGGATCGATTGTGTTCAATCTAATAAAAAATAATTATTGCTGTTGTATTGTATTGCGGCGGTTGTCAATTCCAGTCCTCGCGACCCCCTGCTCAGCACATTTTGGATGTCTCTCTGTTAACACGCCTAATTCAGATAATCAGCTCGTTAGAAGTGAGCTCCGTGCATGAACTGTTTTCCCATTGACATGGTCCCTACACAGTGTTCATTGCTCCCTACTCCCTGAACAGGGGAAATCTGTTGAAGTTTACCTCACTTCGGAAGATTCATTCACGGATTTGTGCTGCCTAATGTCTTCACACACGGACAAGTGTGACGTCATATACCTCTGTAAATAAATACAATTTAAATTCACTTCTCACACATTTCAATGCACTTTGAATGGAACATATACGTTCGCTTTGAACTGGAATCATGGCAGAATATCCTGTGATGTCCACTTCGTAGGGCACTTACGTTCGAATAGAACAAAACTTCTGAAGCGATAAGAGAGACATACAAAATGTGCAGAGCAGGGGGGTGCGAGGACTGGTATTGAGAACCGTTGTAGTATTGTTATTTTATTGTTGTTGCTGTTGTTTTTTAAGCTCATTAGAGTAATATTAAACCATTGTCTAGACTTCAGTTTAATAAAAAAGGACTATTTTACTTAACATTATAATGAGCTGTCAGTAACGTTAAACTCTGCAATCAAGACTTCAGTCTAATAAAAAAGGACTGTTTTTCTTAATATTGTGTGCTATGTATTTTTAAGCTAATTAGGGTATGCTAAGTTAACATTAACTTTAAACTGTTGGAATCAATCGAGTCAACACTTAAATCTAATAAAAAATGAATGTTTTTATTAATATTTTTGTGTTTATAAGCTGAGTATGCTAAGCTAGGGTTAACATTAAACTGTTGAAGTCAAGATTTAAATCAAGATTTAAATTTTGCTTAATTGTTTGTGTATTGAAATTTTAAGCTAATTAGAACAAGCTAAGCTAACATTAAACTGTTGGAACTATTGTCAGGGTTTCAAGTTTCTTAAAACGGTGTTTGTTAGTGTTTAAATTTTCTAGAAAAGGTGTCACGTAATATTTACCTGTGGTTTGAATCTTTATGTTTTTATAGTTTGGTAAGATGGTTAGCTTTAAACTTTATGGGTAGTGTTTTTGGGAAGTTGTTGTTTGTTTAGTATAGTTTTATTGTATAAATGAGTTGTGTATGTCATTTTTGTGAATGACATTTTTGTGTGAAGAACAATATTTCTGTTGAGGACTTATTTGCTAATTCTAATCAATTGTAATTGTAAAATAACTGTTCATGAAATATATTTTTTCCTCTCTTGGCAGTTTGATAATTATCTGGGAGATTCAGAGGATGAAGAGGAAAATGCTGACACTACAGGTGTTTATTACTCTAAAACGTAACAAATTCAAATACTTGACACTTAACACAGTTTATGTAGATAACAGTGGCCTAGATGCACATTTGGAGTCTTTATTTACATTTTTACAAATTCTTTTCTCATGTAAAGCACATCAGTTCTCGTCATCTTTTTCATATTTGACAGCAGCTTCAAGTGGAATTGGATCTATCACAAATTCATAGAAAATTCACATAATACACATTGACATGTTGGCATCACCTATATGGGTGTTTTCTAAAATTGGGAATAGCGAGGTACTGTATACTGGCATAAATATTCTTTTCATGTGCATATGTAAGGATTGCATGGGCTCACCTTACCTTTAATAGGGTTTAGTGGATATCATGTGCATGCCTTTTTTGTAATTAGAGCTTTCATACAGCTTGATTTAAATATATTACCATTTATTACACATATTCAATGCATGCAAATTCCAAACCGCTCCCTTGTCATTAGAGCCGGGGGCAAGCGCTCGCTTGGCGAGGCAGGCTTAACGCTTGTTTTGCAGGCTTGTAATGAGTCGCTCTTTTCTGCAGTGCCAGAGAGGCTCATTTAAACTCCAATGACCAGTTTAATACAAAAATAAATAAAATAGTTGGAGGAATGAAAGCCTCTTTTGATTGGAGAGCCTTACTGTTCAGAGCAGGGCTTCCATGTTTTTCGGTGTGTTTGTCTGTGATCAGAGTGTTAATTCAGAGGAAAGGGTGTATGTGAAAGTCATTAGGTGGCGTGTTTATAATGACAGTCGTATCCACTGAATAACAACAAGATGCATGCTGAACTTGAAGTTAATTAACATGAATAATCATGTCACTGGTTGTTGGTGATGGTAAAGATATCCTTTGCCGGGAGTTGGCAGGTCGCTGTTGGCATTCTTGTCCTAATGTTGTAGGTGTTTGGTGTTATAACTTTTGAAAATCTGACAACATTTTTTTTTTAAATAATTGTTTTATTTAATGAAAAAAAAAGAACCTTTTATTCTGGAGGAGGCCTCTAAGGACATGTAAAACAACCAGTCACAGTTTGCTTTTATGAATGTCACATTTAGTAAATATAAACTCAATGACAGACTACACCCTCATGTCTTTTGAGTGAATCAGTTATTCAGTCAACTGAATCAATTTGTTCAGAAATGCTGCTTCATTCAGGAAGCAGACAAATGGCTTTCTGAGTGAATCATTAATTAGATTCATTCAAAAACTAAAAACATTTATTCATTGAGGACTTCAACACCACAGTTGTTTAGAAATATGCAGCTGGAACAGTTTGTGTTATGTAAGAAGGAATAAAAAGTAAAACTATGCTAACACTAAATAAAACCTATTTTATTATATGAAAAAATGAAGAAATAAAAACTATTTATGCACAATTAAAAGTAACTAAACCATAATGCAAATGTAAATAAAAAATAAAGAAACTATGAATTTTTCAAAACTATAATAACCTTAATGTGAAGGCCCGTAACTTATGTTACCGTTAATGGAGAGTTCAGCCAAAAATGAAATTCTGTCATTAATTACTCACCCTCATGTAGTTCCAAACCCGTAAGACCTTCATTCATCTTCAAAAACAAAATTAAAGATATTTTTGATAAAATCCAAGAGCTTTCTGAACTTCCATAGACCGCAACGTAACTACCATGTTCATGGCCAAGAAAGGTAGCAAGGACATCATTAAAACAGTCCATGTGACATCAGTGGTTATGAAGCTACGAGAATAAATTTTGCTGCGCAAAGAAAACAAAAATTATGACTTTATTCAACAATTTTTTTCTCGCTTTCACAAGAGTACCATGATGCGCCTACAGTCTTACGGGTTTGGAACAACATGAGAGTGAGAGATTAATGACAGAATCTTTATTTTTGGGTGAACTATCCCTTTAAGAATTGCCTTTCCAGATGAATCTTAAAGTGGGTTGAGGGGAAGGCGGTTTTGGTCGAAGCAGATCAAGGCTCAAGAAGAGCTACCAGGCATCTCCAGTTTTAATGAAACATGCCTCTGCTCACCGGTCAGGGAGGTTCACGGCACGGCGTAACAGCATCAGCCTTCAGATTCATTAGCTGCATGAAGCTTCTTCCCGTGTTTCTTTAGTGAGCTGTTAATGGTCTTGTTTTGGAGACCACCTTGTTCTGAAGGACGTGGGTGTGTGGGGATTCTTCATTCACACACACATATGGTGTTTGCATACACTCAAACAAACATGCAGACATGCACGCTACACCCTCAGATTCCTGGTCCTCACCCAGCAGCTCAGACTATGACTTTCACTGTGCCAGTAATGAGCTGTTTAATTAAGATCAGCATCAGCTGAGCTCTTGCCAGGCCTGATGTCTTTCTCTCACATACACATAAACTACTGCTAAAATCCACTGAGAGATGGGATGTAAACAGCTTATTAGCACATCAGTCCTTCATTTATGACATAAATTGTAAGTTCACTTCGAAATGTACTAATTTTGATGCAAATGTGCCTTTTTTCACTTAACGACTTGTAACAAAAAATAACTCGAATTTTCTTTTTCTCACAAAAATTATTAAATGGCTTTAGAAGACAGAATATTTTTTAGTTATTATTGCAGCTTGACAATCATCCACTTTCATTATATGGTAACCTGCAACACAGACATTGTTTCATGGGAAGAAAGTTTTGAACAACAAGAGGGTGAGTCAATAATGACAGAATTTTTATTTAAAAGAGACTGCTCATTAATCAACAGTCAAACACTGTAAATAAGCCAGAGTTAGCCAAATAGATTAATTTTCATCGGTTGCATCTTGTCAGACTTTAAGGTGACAACCTAAAATGAACAATCATAGTTGTTTACAGTTTATAAAACATGAATCAGCACAGTAAAACCATAGAGAAGAAAAAAATTAACAGATTTAAATATACATTAGAACAGTATAATACCAAATCAACAGATGAATACATAAACACTACCAAAAGATAATAACGAGAGTGTCAGAGATATGAGAGTTTATACACATTCACTGTCAAAGAAGAAAGAGTTTGTAAATGAATGTTTTTGTGTGTTGTCAGGCACATATACGCTGCCAGGTGAGATTGAAGAAGATCTGATAGCTGTCTCCTCTTCATCGCTCTGTCGCCACACACTGCTGGAGATCTCCTCTACTTTCACAGACCAGAGGACACACACTCCCAGTGCAGCTGAGAACCAGGTAAAAGGTAACACAAAAAAAAAAAAAAAAAAAAATAAAACAATGTGTATATCTGTGTGTGTGTATTAGAGCTTTGGAGCTTGGGAAGAAACTCAGGGACTGAGATGCACTTTTCTTTATTAACTGTTTTTTGTCATTCTAGGATGAAAGCGAGGAGGTTGTTCCTTTCCATCTGGATGAGAACTTTGATTACGACAATGTTGTGCTGTCTTGCAAATACGCCATCCAGGAACAGAGCAGCAGACCATCTTGAGCTGTAAATGAGTATAAAACTGGCAAACACTTTTAAAAACGGAGTTTTACAGAGTAAAGTCTTTGTTAACATGATAGAGAGGTTTTTATTGTGCCAAAAAAACTAGAGGGAAGACAGATTGGCTGTTTTGAATGATAATTCTGCAATTTGTAGCATCTGTACTACTCAATAAATTATGTTAGTGTTTTCAAAGACACAATTAAATGTAATACACTCAGTCCAGTTTTACATTTTATTGACTATTAGATGAGCAAGACAGAAATAAGCATGAAACGGTGTCCACAACACATATTTCCTCCATAAAGGGACTTCTGAGAGAAGTCATGGTTGCTTTGAAGAATCCATTATAGAAAGTAGTCCATTTTAATTTTATTTTGACTTTAAAAGTGCTTTAATTTGCATAAACAAACCAAAAGATGCGTATTTGTCTTTTAGTTCAAATCAAATGTCATTATGAATATTAATGTTGTTATTATTTTACAACTAGCTAGGCTCAAACGTTTTCATTTTCTGACTCAACAGCTCAAATTGGTGACCTGTGGCGCAATTCTTTTACTTACGTACTTGGAAAAGTAATTAATTGCTCGTTCTGTCTTAGTGTGTTTTATTCACTGGAACAAAA